>NW_017310802.1:11845-13469 GCF_000935625.1 Nanorana parkeri | reverse complement strand
TCTTACCTGTGTTACTTGTATTCTTCCTTCTTACCTGTGTTGCGGGTCCCCACTGTACAAGAGTAATGAGTTTTGCCACCTCTTCAAAACCCCCTCAGTCGTCTGGTGAACACCAAAGGGTGCATTCCTATGTCAACCAATACATTATTTATTGTGATTGTTTTTCCCGTAATGAACGCCCTTCGTAATGTAAAAGAGAGGAGGAACATGACTATGTGTGAGAGGGTGATGGAAACAGAGAGAGAGGGGTGAAAATGCAAGGAGACAAGAATCAATATAACATGCAGGAAGAGATAACGTTTCATGAGCACAAAGTCATACCTGATATATAGCTACAGTATACAATCTATGTACATTTTACTGTGTTGGACATTCCTTTGTTCTCTTGAATGTTCTCTCTTCCTAGTTATAAGGATTCTTATCGATTGTCTTCAGAAGGTCATGTAGTCCTCTGGCCAAAGCAATATATAGAGAAGAGACATGGGTGGTTTGCTTTCTCTAGGTAATGAAGAATCGCATGTTCCATCATGCCTTCCCCTCCATTGCCGTAACTCGCCTCCTCGCCCTTCACCGTCAGCCGATAGTCATGTAAGGGACCCGGGTGGGCCCCCCAGGCTGCCCGGGCCCCTTTCATGAGTATCAACCGTACCCCCCCTGATGGCTGCCCTGGCCGTAACCGATCCATAATGGCGTGCGGCTCTTTAATTTAGAACCAGCATAAGGTGCTCATGAATGCCTTCCAAAACAGACAGACGAATTCCCAGCAGTCCGTAGTTCCAGATATGGGAACCTAATCTATTGGCGGTCTCTATTATATTTTTATGAAGAGGGAACCCTTATTTTTTTACAGTAAGTGTGTACTGAGGAGGTATAGAGGCTGTCAATGCTGATGCCTCTGGAAAACATTCATAGTTACCCTAGCTACCATGGTATCCTGATGGCTTTAGTAGTTACTATGCCACCGGCCGGGAATCATGGACGCAGATTAGGAGGTTTGATTCAACTCTGACTTGACTTATCCGAATGCTTGTTCCAAGCCAGTGACAGATATGTCTGTGAAGAGTCTCATCTGTTCTGGTCTTGGTAGGAGCAGTTATTCACATTTAACTGGAACTCTTCAGTTCTCAGGAGTGTCAGGAAAGACTCAACCACATCCACACAAATTAGGTCCCATTAGATCAATCCCTATGGAGTGCGTCAAACCCGATATTAATTGCCCTCTAGAAGTCTAAGGCTACCCAGGCTGGACTTTCCTTTAAAACATCCACAAGGTCCAGCAAAAATACGGCACCATCGAACAAAGAGGAGAAGCAGAACACACCGAGCAATATACACTGAGTGGACAGATTATTATGACCCCCCCATCAGTACTTGGTTGGGCCGCCTGGTGACTCCACGAGATGATGGTCTTGCCCCTCCCCCGTTCTGCCCTAACATTGACTAGTCGCTGACGGCCACAATTCGCACGTTCAGACCCAGATTTTCGGCTGACAGTCCGGTCTTTAAACACTTTAACAATGAGCCGCTCCTGAACATGTAACGAATTCTGCTGTTTTGCTGATACTCGCTCCATGGCTCCGAGCGCCAACAATCATCCCGCGTTCCAAGGCTGTTACATCGCGTT
>NW_017310802.1:6872-11664 GCF_000935625.1 Nanorana parkeri | reverse complement strand
ACCCAGATTTTCGGCTGACAGTCCGGTCTTTAAACACTTTAACAATGAGCCGCTCCTGAACATGTAACAAATTCTGCTGTTTTGCTGATACTCGCTCCATGGCTCCGAGCGCCAACAATCATCCCGCGTTCCAAGGCTGTTACATCGCGTTGTTTCCCCGAATCTTCCCAATCACTTCTACTGTCGTGGTAACCAACCCGCTTCCCTATTTATAATGGTCTGGCCCTCTAGCAACTTCAGCGCCAAATTATAGCTCATTTGCCTACAAACGTCAGGTGGTCATAATAATCTGGCCACTCAGTGTATATAATAATCCGGCCACTCAGTGTATATAATAATCCGGCCACTCAGTGTATATAATAATCCGGCCACTCGGTGTATATAATAATCCGGCCACTCAGTGTATATAATAATCTGGCCACTCGGTGTACATTAGTCATTCTGTATGTGACTGGAGTGTCAGAAAAAAAAAATCAGAAGGATCTTCAACAAACATGGCCTCCTTCCAGCCCAGCAATACATTGAGGCACTGAGACTGTACATCCCACAGACCCAACACCCAACCACAAGGAAGTAACTTGGTGTAAGTAGTGCGGTGTAGGAAGGAATGCAAACACCTGAACATTGGGGAGTCAAAACACCCTCTGGATGGTCCAACATATGAAGGTGAACTGTACAGGTGGGGACTCAACAGTTTTCCTACACCCGAAGAAAAAGAGACCTTCTATAGAGGACGGTGGGGTGCAAGGTTTGGACAGAGGGGTGAAAGAGGCCGTCTACATCTAACTGGAGTAACCATCCTTTACCAGGAGCGAGGGGCCTTCAACACCATCTGTCAGCTACCAGGGGCGTAGCGAGTAATCACAGGGCCACATAGCAATATTTTGTTTGGGGCCCTCGTGATTGCTAGTTATGCCCCCTTGCAGAGCCCACCTGATATACCAAACAGCCCACCTGAGAGTGACCCTGCAGAGCCCATCATAGACTCTGTATGGTGGTCTCTACACGGTCTCAGATGGGCTGCACACCTCTTACCTGTCAGCGCTGTCCGCCTCCGTGGTCGCCGGGCCCCCGCCTCCTCTTCCGTCCCCGGACCCCGCCTCCTCTTCCGTCCCCGGGGCCCCCGCCTCCTCTTCTATCGACGGGTCCCGCCTCCTCTTACATCACTGGCCCCACCTGCTCTTAGGTCGCTGGCCAGTGATGTTAGAGGAGGCGGGGTTGCTCTTAGGCGGGCCCCGCCTCCTTCACTGCGAACGCCGGCCTCTTCTGCCGTAGCTGCTGGCTGTCACTGACACAGCTCCGCAGCGGCTGTGAGGGGAAACGCCGCCGCTGAGCTGTGTCAGTGAGAGCCAGCGCCCTTACATACCATAGCGACCCAGGCGGCCCACACGGCATCAGAGGGATGCCCTGGCAGGGCCCCCCTGTGCCCGGGCCCCATAGCAATTGTTGGCGATTGTGGCGATTGTTACGCCACTGCTTAGAATAAAACATATTGTACAGTGTGGACTTGAAACCCAACTAAAGACCCACCAAACCTTGACCTGGTCCAAATACCTTCAACATTGCTGGTGCGTACATAAAAATTCCCCTGAGAACGTCAGTGTCTACAATTGTTTAATGCTTATAGATTATACAGCCTTGTATTCTGAACGGGACGCATACCGCACTCCCGCAAAGCTTGTAATTTGTGTTTTACGGTTGTTTGACATCTCGGATTTAGATACATTTTAAAGCTGAACTGTGATACAATTTACTAAATGAATGACTGAAGCATGTGACCTTGTTTCCAACCTTCGGTGGCCCTGCTGTAATAGCTGCCATTAGACATGCGCGCCGGCAAAAAAAATTTTGTTTCGTTTCTCTCCAAGTTTTGCATTATTATGTTTTTCCGGATTCGGAGGAAATTAGCGGTAGCCTGCGCGACTTTTCATTTACATTTCGTGTTTGTTTTCCTGCGTTTCGTTGCAGCAGAGTGACATTAAAAATTATTATTCGTTTTTTTAAAGGAGAACTACGTGGTGAGCGCTTTTCACTCACCTCATAGTTCTAGCCGACCTGTGACAATGAGACTGTCACAGGTCGGCTCAGTAGATCGGGAAGTGAGCGAACACATACCGGCGTGGTGGGGGAGGGGGACTTTTGCTTTACTGTCCTGCAAAAATGATCTTGTTTTCTTTGTCATCTATACAAATAAAGATGCTAAAAAATAATTTTTTTTCTTTTTGCTATTTTTTTTATTAAAAAGTATACATTTTATTCTATAATTTGTAAATGACAATAACATTAGGCTTACGTTAGGTCAAAACCCCCACAACGTTTTTTTTTTTTCCGTAAATAACAAAATGTTTTTAATGTGACATAAAAAAAATAAAGATAAAAAAATAAATATTAATGTTAAAAAAAAAAAGACAAAAAAATCTGCAGAAATAAAGCAGCTACGAGGAGAAGAGGAAGAACAGGTTGGTTTGGGCCGATGAGGGCTAATTAAGGTTTATTACGGATTATAAAAAAAGGATACTTTTTATTTGTAAGATTTATTTAAAGAGGAACTTCGCCCTGATCTATAAAATGACAACAAAGACACCATTAGAAATGTTTAGTAATGATAATCTGCGGATACTTCTAGATCATTGCCGGCTTTGCATTCCTTATTTCTCTTTTCCTCCCCATTCTTCTGGCAGCGGCCATGTTAACTAAGGGGCAGATTATTCCAAATCCCTTTACTTCCTGGAACTCTGGCACATGTGACTAGGACATGTGACCATGCGCATCATCTCAGGGGAGCAAAATGCCTTTCCCTGAGATCTCCTGAGACTGCAGATGAGCTTTCCCAGCAATGCTCTGCTGATGTCACCTTCCCAGGGTGCAATTCTTGGGCACATTACATCACTAATGCCCAAGAGGACCAGGAAGGGGAAAAAACAGTCATTGTAAGTAAAAGAGAAATTTGTTTGTTTAACTAATAAATATAAGATGATTTTTTTTTTTACACAAAAGTGAGAGGAGACACACAGAACATCACAGGACAAGTCCTATAATGAAACATGATACAACTTGGCCACAGATAGGGATTATAGAACAGGCAATAAACTGAATAGTACCAATCAAGAACCAAACATAAAGAAAAACACATTGTCCCCCCCTAAGATTTCCTATGGACTGCATAGGCTTAGTGGGGACTCTACATAACCTGTTATGACCGAATTATGCGCTGGACCAGGACCTTCATAGTGACTTCGGGGTGAGATCACCCCGGGTGAGGCGGGAGAGGGGGGTCTTTAGCGGGGCGAGGAGGTCCGGTAGGATCCCACCCCTTTCCTCTCCCCTTTCATAGGGGGAGGGGAGAGCAGCAAAAAACGTCAAAAAGATGAGAATATTCCCCCCCCCCTTTTTCTTTTCTTTTTTCCTTTCTCTTTCCTTTCCCTCTTCCTTCTTTCTTTCCTCTCCCCGTCTCCCCCCCTTTCCCCTTCTTGTATGTTTGTGAGGTGTGTGCGTGTTAAAGTCTATTGTTAGTCATTCCCGGTGGATTTTCTGGTAATTTGAAAGGACTTTCCGTCTGTCCAACCAGCCTGATAGCCATCTAGCTTATATATTTTATTTTATTTTAACCTAAAATGCTTTATCCATACTTCATATCTGTTTTCCATCTGAGTAGGTGGTCTCCAAGTAGAGCTCTCATTTTCCATTTATGCCGGTTAACCCCTTACAGTTAGGAGAGCTCCATAAGCTATAGGTCAAGCAAGCTCTGATGTTGCATACAGATGCTTCTCTCCCTTGGAGGTAGTATTTGCTTTGTGGTTTCTTTTTCCTTTCCATGTTTCTTTCTCCCTGTCGTCGTGTATTCTCCCGATTATGTATGTTTTTGTACAATGATTATCTGAGCTGCACTGTTTTCTGTGTGTTAATAAAACTGTAATAAAAGATTAAAGGAGAACTACCCTGATAGCAAGAATAACTTGCTACAAACTTGTGGCGGGGTGAAATTGTAATTTTGTTAACTTGCTGCGCACATTCCTGGCAGGTTGTAGACTTGCAGAACACTCGCAGCACAAGTTCTAGTTGACACTTTTTGAACTTGTAGCAAATTTGCTTGGCAAGTCTACAGCGAGAGTCCCAGGGGCGTATTTACCACGAGGCAAACTAGGCGTTTGCCTAGGGCGGCACCTTCCTCTGGGGGGGGGGGGGGGGGTTTTTTTTTTAGGGCAGCCAAAAACATAGATACGCCACTGGAGAGTCCTGCAGGTCTTAGCAAGAGCTCTGCAAGCTCGCTGGTCTGGAGACTTGCAATGCGGACTTGCTGTAATTGTGCAACAAAATTGTGAAGCTCGGCAAGTCTGCAATAGTTTAGCGAGTCATTTTCAAACTTGCAGCACAATTTCTTGCTATCTGGGTATGGGGTCAGGGCTTTTCCCCATAGTTCTCCTTAGGGTAACGGGAGGACACAAACTAGCTTCTCCTGTCACCCTCAGCTCAGTATATAGAGAGCTACAGCTCGTGGTATACTGAGACGCCGCAATTGTGCCAGGATCCGCCCAGCTGCGTGAGTGATAGGCTCTGCCTATCTAGAGGCAGAGCCAGCTGTACCCGCCCCCTCCCCCGTCCGTTCCGCCAGTCAGAGCTGGCAGATCAAAGCGGGGAGGGGGGAATCCAGCCCCTCCTCTTTCACGGCAGAGAGCCGTGACAGGATCGAGAGGTGAGCGAACGCCGGTATGTGTTTGCTCACCTCCCGATCTACTGAGCCGACCTGTGACAGTCTCATTGTCACAGGTCGGCTAGAACTATGAGGTGAGTG
>NW_017310802.1:3028-6778 GCF_000935625.1 Nanorana parkeri | reverse complement strand
TTGGAAAACCCCCCCCCCCCCCCCTCATAGTTCTCCTTTAAGGAACAAAAAAAACAAAAACAGTGTAGCACAGAGCAAATTCAAAAAGATTTGGCAAAAACATTCACCAGAGGGAAACATGATAGCAACAGAATAAGGGAAAAATAACAAAGAATAAGTAAACCTTCTCCTGAATCCAAAGTGGGTCATAAATTCCACATTAAGAACTCAAGTGACTGAAGAAGGAAGTACAGTAGGAAGACAGAAGCATAGAATAACTCGGAATGGTAAGAGAGAGGAAAAGCAACAGAGAGAGAAAGATAAGATCATGAAAGAGAGAGAAGAGAACAGTTCCCGAGGGGTTAAGAACACGGAAATCAAAGCTTGAGTAAGGAAGGATGTCAGGAACCGGATCTGAACCCAGGACCTCTGCTGGGGCTGGCGGTGGTTCTACCCGTTGAGCCACCTTAGAACCTTGGATAGCTCCTTGCCTGCTCTCATGTGTAATCCTCAGCTAGTTTCTGCTGAACTCTGAACCCCTTGCTCCTCCCCTGAACTTCCTATTTTAGCCCCACCTCTGCACTTCCTGTTTGCCAGATTATTGTGCTCCTGCCATTATCTTGCTTCCTGCTCCTCCTGTGATACAATCCGCTCATACTGCTACCCGTGTACCGACCTTTTGGCTGCTGATTCACCGACTACTCTCATCGTCTTCCGCTTCGTACCTGAGTTGAAGAGTTGAAGCTGTTATAGCGGCAAAGGGCGGAGCCAACCCAATACTGAACCCTACGGACTAAGACTGGGGGGCCACTCCAGAGAACACGTCTCCTCTTCTCTAGAGTCCAGTGGCGGCGTGCTTTACACCACGGCATCCCACGCTTGGTGATGTGCGGTTTGGATGCAGCTGCTCGGCCATGGAAACCCATTCCATGAAGCTCTCTACGCACTGTTGTTGTGCCAATCTGAAGGCCGCATGGAGTTTGGAGGTCTGTAGCTACTGACTCTGCAGACAGTTGGCGACTTCTGCGCACTGTGCGCTTCAGCATGCGCTGACCCCGCTCTGTCATGTGACGTGGCCGACCACTTCCTGGCTGAGTTGCTGTTGTTCCCAGTCGCTTCCACTTTGTTATAATCCCAGTAACAGGTGACAGCGGAATATTTAGTAGCCGGGAAATGTCACGGACGGACTTATTGCACAGGTGACAACCTATCACGGCACCACGCTTGTAGTCACCGAGCTCCTGAGAGCGACCCGTTCTCTCCCCAATGTCTGTAGAAGCGTCTGCATGCCGAGGTGCCTCGTCCTATACACCTTTATGTCAATGAAACAATGAATACAATGTAACAATACATCAGTACACTGTATCTACTCAATGACGCGGACTCTCTGCCAGTGTTACAAAGGGGCTACATTTGCACAGCTCTCTATACATAGCAATTCCCTCATTTTGACAGTAATTGTTGGAATTTGGGTGGGGGAGGGGGGGGCAGCAGCAGCGTCAGGGGCAAAGGAGCATGGTGTAGGATTTTAGGGCATATCTCCAGTTCTGCAGTTGGATAAAGTTACCTTGAGTACTGGTGGATCAGCATTAGGGATGCACCGATACCACTTTTTTAAGACCTAGTACGAGTACCGATACTTTTGCTCAAGTACTCGCAGATACCAATTACCGATACTTTTTCTTAAAGGGACAGGTCACATTTTTTTCTAAAGCAATACAAACTAATGCTTTAAGGTCATTTTCTTAATATTATGATTCATGAGATGACGAGGGAGCATGACGCCGGCTTCACGGCCAATCAGAATGCCGGGTGCTGCGTCATTACATGGCGCCCGGCTTCCGGATTTGCTAGCTTCCTGACCAATCGGGAAGCCGGGCAGCCTGTCATTGCACGCTACCTGGCTTCCTGATTGGCCGGGAAGTGGGCTGCATGCTCTCTCATCACAAGTGACGAGAGAGCATGGAGCCGTTTCCTGGCCAATCAGGAAACCGGGCAGCGTGTAGTGATGCGCAGCCTGGCTTCCTGATACAGGAAGTACTCGTGCTAGGTATCGGAGCATTTGGGCGAGTACGAGTACTCACCCAAATACTTGTTATCGGCACCGATACCGATACTAGTATCGGTGCATCCCTAATCAGCATTGTGCCCCCCATCACTTTACTACTACCCCTTGAAGTGTGTTATATGGGGTACATTCTGGAGGCCGCAGCTCTTTATCAGGGCAAGGCGAGGGCTCATGCCCACCAAGGAAGTGTCTACTTTTGCAGGGGCTTTTTTATTTTTATAGAATGTTATTTTTCATGTCACAGAGTCACTCGAAGGGACAGATAGTATATAGAGGTGTGAACGCGGCATGTAAAATGACTTTATAGTAAATACAGCAATAACAATCTCAAAGCCGACTCTACCATAAAACGACACAATGCTTTCCATTAAACGCAGAGTCATGAAAGTGAACGGCAATATAAGTACAGCAAATATATATATATATACAGTATACGGATTCTGCTTAAAGGAACAAGTGTATGTGTTCTGCAGGGAGATGAAATATGAAATGTATCCTTTAAAGTGGACCTGTCATCAGAGATATGTTTTCGGGTTAAGTGCATCGTGATCAGTAATAATTTGTCAGTGTAACACTTCCAGGTATTTATTACCACAGAGATCACCGCACTGTCCCTGGTAAGGTCTTCATCTGCTTCTCTCTAGAGGGGGCAAAGACACAAACTACTAGGGGGAGATCTCACCATTGTGGGAGGGGCAGAGACACAAACTACTAGGGGGAGATCTCACCATTGTGGGAGGGGCAGAGACACAAATTACTGGGGGAAATCTCACCATTGTGGGAGGGGCAGAGACACAAACTACTGGAGGAAATCTCACCATTGTGGGGGGAGCAGAGACACAAACTACTGGGGGAAATCTCACCATTGTGGGAGGGGCAGAGACACAAACTACTGGAGGGAAATCTCACCATTGTGGGAGGGGCAGAGACACAAACTACTGGAGGAAATCTCACCATTGTGGGAGGAGCAGGTACACAAACTACTAGGGGGAGATCTCACCATTGTGGGAGGGGCAGAGACACAAACTACTAGGGGGAGATCTCACCATTGTGGGAGGGGCAGAGACACAAACTACTAGGGGGAGATCTCACCATTGTGGGAGGGGCAGAGACACAAACTACTGGGAGGAAATCTGACCATTGTGGGAGGAGCAGAGACACAAACTACTGGAGGAAATCTCACCATTGTGGGAGGGGCAGAGACACAAACTACTGAACACTGTATTTACTCGATGATGCAGACTCTCTGCGAGTGTTACAAAGGAGCTACATTTGCGCAGCCCTTTATACATAGCAATTCTCTCATTTTGACAGCAATTGTTGCAGGTATGGGGGAGCTGCAGCATTAGGGGGCAAAGGAACAGGGTGCAGGAGCTACATCCTGGAACTTTTTACAGCATATCTACCTGCTGGTGGACTTTCTGTGCTGTAAAGTGGAAATGTAAAATAAAGAGGAAAGAGAGTTGTTCAGTATACGGCGAGCCGTAGCTCCCTATATACTGAGCTTAGGGTAACGGGAGGATGCTAGTTTGTGTCCTCCCGTTACCCTAAGGAGAACTATGGGGAAAAACACTGGCCCCATCGTTCTCCTTTAACCTTTAGGAAATATCTCACCAAAAATAAAATTCCTTTTGCAGAATATTTTTAAAATTATACTTGTAACTTAGTGCAGACTGTCAGCCAATCACAGAAACAGGACGTGA
>NW_017310802.1:2154-2711 GCF_000935625.1 Nanorana parkeri | reverse complement strand
GGTTCTGTACACCAACTGTGTGAATTAGATTCAGGTGTCATTGCAGCAAGGCTAAATGAGTGTTACTATCTGTGGAATGCAATGATAGTTACACTATTACAGAGCTGCGTGGACTCAAGAGCTTTCCATCAAATGAGGTGAGAAGAGAGTTGAGTTGTCTCCACAATGAGCATTTGCTGCGACAATGTATCCTTGTAGCATGTTACTGTTTTGGACCTGCTCACAAATTTAGATCGGATCAAAAGGTTCCGTACTTATATCTGCCGCCTGGCCTGATTCAATAGAGTATACTCCCACAGAGAGAAAATGAAAATCACAGCAACTCCAATGTGTGTAAAATCACTTCTTTATTATTGTTTCGTACTCTTGTGTTTTATATGTAGACAGCTGATAGTGTATATGTAAACATAGCGTTTGCGATAGCTTACTAGGTTATAATTGGACTGATTCATTAAAGCGTAACCTCCTTCTAGGCTTCTGACGTCTCGTCTTGGGTGTCGTTTCTCCTGGAGGCGCCATCTTGGTTTCTATTTCTACTGCGTACTTCTCATGGGGGG
>NW_017310802.1:0-1927 GCF_000935625.1 Nanorana parkeri | reverse complement strand
GGGTGCTAAGTTGAGCAGGGCATTCTGGGTTCCACTTTTATAATGCTGTTTCTTTCTGTGTCTGTTTTGGGATGAATTGAAATGCTGATTGCAAGCCACTCATCATCATCATCATCATCACCAAATTACACCAATTCAGAGATGATTGTAGGCTCTGCAGCCGAGTGACACACAAAAAAGATACATTGTTGTTAATAATTAAGGGACTTGAATGCACTTTTAAGATTTAACTCTGGAGTTTATTGTCACTTTAAATGGATTCATCAAAGGGTTTGGCAAATACACAAAATAAGCCCAAAAATTTACATTAAAGTGACATTAAACCCTCAGATTTTTTAACATAAAACAATACTGTAATGTGCGCCTTACTGTAATCCATGGTAGTTTCCCTTCTCTTTGCTGCTCTTCCTTTTAAATCCTCATGTCTTCTCATGCTGGGGGAAGAACTTCTGTTTTGCAGCAGACTGCCTTGTCTCTGGAATGGATACATGGTGTCTGTGTGTACGTTTGCAACCTGAGCCAGCACTACAGGAAGAGGGAGTCAGCTGCAAAGGGAAGTTCTCCCCCAGCATGAGAAGACATGAGGATTTAAAAGGAAGAGCAGCAAAGAGAAGGGGAACTACCATGGATTACAGTAAGGCGCACATTACAGTATTGGTTTATGTTAAAAAAATCTGAGGGTTTAATGTCGCTTTAACATGGTTTGAAAGACCATGTGTAGGCTGCATGAGCATACGCATAGAAGGGCCCTGATAGGCGCTCAAGTGATCACATGGCCAATAAAAAAAAAATTAAACCACATTGCCCAAGCAAATCTCCCCCCTTACTGAAGAATGGCGTATTCCATACCTCACCTCCACCATTCATTTTTCAGCTGAATAAATATATAAAAACATGATGACGACATGATAATTTAATACATTTGTAAGGAATTTGAACACATGATTAAAAAAAAATATAAAAAATATTGTGATTGTCTCTAAAAAATATGAATGGCACAAAGTACAGTTCTCGTTCGTTTAAAGTGCTGAAGTGCCCCAGTCATGGACGCCATACTTGCTCAGTCCATGTCACAGTACCGGGCTCATGAGGATCTTCTGGATTGCCGTAACATAAATAATCATTAATGTGCAATAAAAAAATAGATACAATGTTTCTCCTCCTATGTCCATTCAGATGTGTTGTTAGTCCTTGTATTGAGGGCGGAGCTTTTTTTTTTTTGCTTGTCCGTACATTCGTCAGCTCGGCCTGGGAACGACCTTCTGGCACTCAGCGTTCTGCACCTTCTGCCATAGGTACGCCATATTCTCCGAATCAATACCGTGGACCACCAGAGCCTCCTTGTACTTGCACACGTCGTACTTTAAGCCTTTCACGTAAAAGCGCGCGTCGTGTCGGTAGGTCAGATTGGCCGCCAGGGCGAGAAAACCAAAATATACATCGTCCAATGGGAAAACGGGGAGGAGGCGGGAGGCTGTGTGCAGGCCGTTCACTGAGGCCCCTGGGAACAGGAAACCGCCGCCGGATACAAAGCCCGGATAATGAGTCTGGGGGTACAGCGTCTTCGTGATGCTGTATTTGGTCTTGCGCATGACGGGCGGCCTGTGCTGGTGATAGCCGTGAACTGTATCCGGGGATCCGTGTTCTGTGATATATTGTACAATTACATCTGGATTCACAAACTCGTCATCATCACCTGCAGGGAGGAAAAAAAGTACTTATTATGTATTAGGAGTACTGACCATGTATGTATGTATGTATGTATGTATGTATGTATGTATGTATGTAGAGGGGAGCGGTGACAGGCTGCAGAGACACAATGAGCCTCATGGACACTGGACATGCGCCAAATCATCAACGAAATGATGAACACTCACCAGAGGGAACAGGCAGCTCAGTGTTGCTCTGCTGCCTGCACTTCTCTCTC
>NW_017310801.1:11920-13514 GCF_000935625.1 Nanorana parkeri | reverse complement strand
CGAACCTATGGTCGACTCGAACAGGCAGCCCATCCTTAGTAGCCAGTTCTCTCTCCATGTACACACCATGTCATCTATACTCAGAGACCTCAGCTTGTATAGTAAGTGTTTTTGTGCAGAATCATATCCCCATAAGCATTAAGACACACAAAGCAGATTACACTAAGCGGTCTGCTTATGAAAACATGCATAGCCGTTCTTCCGGAGAAGCTGCGCGCACATTGGTTCTGCGAGAATTACGCAGCTACTGTGAGAATGGAGCAGAATCGAATGTTTTTCGGCTAATTTCTCTTTTGGTCAAATGTTCTTCTCCTATCTTTCTATTAGACATGTGCGATTCGTTGAATTTTCCTGAAATTCGTAAATTCGGAAGCATCCGAAATCCGAATTGCAGTTTCCGAATTATATCCGAAATACGAAATTCCGTTAACGAATTTCGGATCCGAATTTCTTTGAAACGGGAACTAATATTACCCCTGTAAATGAGGTTCAACAACATGACAAGATTTTTTTTTTTAATCCAAAATACGAAATTCGGATCCGCTGCTGCTGAGAGTCGCATTACAATACACAGGCAGGAAATACGAAATTCCGTTAACGGATTTTCGTTCCGTTACGAACATTCGTTATATTGAAGTTAAAAAGCAAAAATACCTTTGTTAATATATTGGAGTTGATGGTAGTTTTTTTTAAAATAGGAAATACGAAATTCGGATCCGAAATACGGCAACGGAATTTCGTATTTCCTGCCTGTATTGTAATGCAACTCTCAGCAGCAGAAGAGAAAACCTCTGATTGGTCAACCAAACAAAATACGAATTCCGTTTACGGATTTCGGATCCAAATTTCGGATTTCGGATAAAAAAAACAACTACCATCGACTCCAATATTAACAAAGGTATTTTTGCTTTTTGACTTCATCATAACGAATGTTCGTAAAGTTACGGAAATGTGCCGAAACTAACGAAAATTCGTAATCCGGATTGAGTTTCGGACACGAATTACGAAATACTAAATACTAATAATAAATGTTTTGACGGCGCACAAGTCTACTTTCTATAATACCTCATCTCTGTGGATAACGTCTGGGCACCGTATGATTTTTTCTTTCTTTCATTTATTAGCTTTTTTATTGGGTCAAGAATGAGAGAACCTCGTGGGGCGACCCACTTTTTGAGGAGCATGGAGAACTTGTCACGCCATTCCAAATTGCGAATTGGAATTCCTTAGAGAACGGTACTCTTCTTCTAAGAATAGTTGGCGCAACAATGATAACAAACGGATCTCACCAACATATCTCCATCGGGGTAAAGAACATTCTGTGGAAAGGTGAACATAATGAGGTTGGATATGTTGGTTACATTCCATAAGAATTAGAGTTTGTCTCAATCCAATCTTTTTGGGTTTTTTTGTGACATTGGGGAGATTTCCTTTTATTTCCTGGAGACATGAGAGGAAGTGAGGGGAAATTTCTGTAAAGTGAGGAAAATCCCCTCTTAGTTGTCACCAGAGCAGGTGTCCCCGTTAGAAGATTTTCCCTTACCTTCCTCTATGGTGACAACGGTAACATTTTGGGTCAATTTGGGAACTACTA
>NW_017310801.1:10050-11265 GCF_000935625.1 Nanorana parkeri | reverse complement strand
AATACGAAATTCCGTTAACGGATTTTCGTTCCGTTACGAACATTCGTTATATTGAAGTTAAAAAGCAAAAATACCTTTGTTAATATATTGGAGTTGATGGTAGTTTTTTTTAAAATAGGAAATACGAAATTCGGATCCGAAATACGGCAACGGAATTTCGTATTTCCTGCCTGTATTGTAATGCAACTCTCAGCAGCAGAAGAGAAAACCTCTGATTGGTCAACCAAACAAAATACGAATTCCGTTTACGGATTTCGGATCCAAATTTCGGATTTCGGATAAAAAAAACAACTACCATCGACTCCAATATTAACAAAGGTATTTTTGCTTTTTGACTTCATCATAACGAATGTTCGTAAAGTTACGGAAATGTGCCGAAACTAACGAAAATTCGTAATCCGGATTGAGTTTCGGACACGAATTACGAAATACTAAATACTAATAATAAATGTTTTGACGGCGCACAAGTCTACTTTCTATAATACCTCATCTCTTTGGATAACGTCTGTGCACCGTATGACTTGTGGATAACGTCTGGGCACCGTATGATTTTTTCTTTCTTTCATTTATTAGCTTTTTTATTGGGTCAAGAATGAGAGAACCTCGTGGGGCGACCCACTTTTTGAGGAGCATGGAGAACTTGTCACGCCATTCCAAATTGCGAATTGGAATTCCTTAGAGAACGGTACTCTTCTTCTAAGAATAGTTGGCGCAACAATGATAACAAACGGATCTCACCAACATATCTCCATCGGGGTAAAGAACATTCTGTGGAAAGGTGAACATAATGAGGTTGGATATGTTGGTTACATTCCATAAGAATTAGAGTTTGTCTCAATCCAATCTTTTTGGGTTTTTTTGTGACATTGGGGAGATTTCCTTTTATTTCCTGGAGACATGAGAGGAAGTGAGGGGAAATTTCTGTAAAGTGAGGAAAATCCCCTCTTAGTTGTCACCAGAGCAGGTGTCCCCGTTAGAAGTTTTTCCCTTACCTTCCTCTATGGTGACAACGGTAACATTTTGGGTAAATTTGGGAACTAGTAATTAGTGATGGGCCGAACACCCCCGTGTATTCGAAAGGCTGAAATTTTGAATACGAACTCGAACCTAATGCAAATTTAATGGGGGGTAGAACTTTCGAAAATGATTTTCTCCTTTAAGAGTGCTTATATGCAAGTTATTGGCCATAGAAATTGTATGGGGGTCCGGGTACTG
>NW_017310801.1:6975-10033 GCF_000935625.1 Nanorana parkeri | reverse complement strand
AAAGAACTTTTGTCTTTTTAATTAAAAAGAGAAATCAGGAGTTTATTCCTCATTTAGTCACATTGGGCAGAGCTAAGCAAACCATTCCATTATTATTATTGTTATTATTTTATTGTGCTTTTACAGTAACATCATTGTACATGGAGCTGTCATATAAAAGTAATACAATTATCTACAAAAGGAGGACATAAAGTTGGTTGATAAAATGCGGCAATACAGGGCGCATGCACGAGCCTCGCTGAGATGGCTGCTAAGCGAGTGAGCTCGGCGCCACGGAAGCCGCAATGCTCTGACCCCGGCTTGTTGCGGCTGTTCTTATACCCGCC
Source organism: Nanorana parkeri (assembly GCF_000935625.1). Lineage (NCBI taxonomy): Eukaryota > Metazoa > Chordata > Amphibia > Anura > Dicroglossidae > Nanorana > Nanorana parkeri. Next base: position 9,707 of record NW_017310801.1, on the reverse strand, counting down.
GCTGCGGGATGTAACGCCCCTGGGCTCCGGTACACATTTCGGGGAGTAAACCTGCCTTGAGCCGGTCTAGTGGAGTACCTCATGATCGGACCTCTTGGAGGAGTCGAATGGCTCCTCCCCCGTTCACTGACGGTCTGAAGATGCGCCGACTGTGAATGCCGGGCGGCTGACTGGACGCGTGGGGACCTTGGACTGCCTACTGCTGTCGATTGAATAGAGTCCTTATGCTATAGAGGGGATGAGAATCAGACAAGGACGTGCTAAAAGGACTCTATCAGCTGATAACCTTATCTTTATAGGTTGTTATGCATTTTTACCCAGAACTGCAAGTATAAAAATTCCAATGTAACAGAAAATTATCATTGATGTTAACACTTGGCCAACTGTCGAGAATCGAAAATCCAAGATGGATGCGGCACCATCCTCCTCTCCTATACAGCAAAGACAGATACGAGTCAGGCACAGTGACGTGGAAGATTCTTCCGACTCTACGCACCGGACCACAGTGAGTACAGATTCCCCTTGATCAAAAATCACCAGCTTCCACTGCCTCCCTCATTGAGCGCACAATGGAGGAGATATTAGCTACTCAAAGGAATTTTCCAGCTGAGCATAAGTCCCCAAGTGATCTGAGGGGGGAATATAGCTCAGTGGACATAGCTGATGACCATCCCCTGATTATTAAAATGTCGGATATCCTAGACAAAGGGCTAGCTCGTATTGCAAGGCAAATTACAACGGTTATTAAAACGGATTTACAGGAACCGGGCAATCGGATTGATGCCATTGAACAAAAAGTCGATGCTACAGTAGTTCGTAGACATGTGCACTGCCAAAAAATTTGTTTCGTTTCGTTTTAAATTCGGATTTGTGTTATTTCGTTTTTCAGGATTCGGGTGTGAAAGTCAATTCGGATTCGGAATTCGGATTCGGACGAAATTCGGTAGCGTTAGTACGAACGTTCGTTTCGTTTTCTGTTCTTATTCGTTTCCTATTCGTTTCGTTTGTTTGCAGCAAAAGTGACATTTGAGGGGGAAAAAATATTTTTCTCCTCTGATGTCACTTTGCTCCAACGAACGAAACGAATAAGAAACGAATAAGAACAGAAAACGAAACGAACGTTCGTACTAACGCTACCGAATTTCGGAAATGGAAATTCGGATTCGTTTGCATTCGTTATGTCTGTAATTCGGAACGAAACGAATCGCACATGTCTAGTAGTTCGTACAAATGAAAACAATGCTTATATTCATACTATACAGACGCAATTAGACAAAGCTCTGGCTAAGATTGATGAAAATCGATCTCGGAGAGGCAGTTTTAGGATCGGAGGTTTACCGGAATCTGTCACTGAATTGGGAGCCACGGTTCGATTGTTCATGAAAGATATTCTTCCTGACATGCCAGACCATAAGTTTGATTTAGACAGGGTGCACAGGGTGTCCATGGCCCGTCGCCCCGGATGGTCAAGTTCGAGTTGTTCTTGTTAAACCACATTATTACCAGATCAAAGAAATGTTGATGGGTAAAATTCGGAACCTTTCTGACCTACAGATTGCATCCCACCCGATACAAATCTTTGCTGACATCTCCCCTGTTACCATCCAGAAGAGGAGAACTTTAGGCCCCTTCTCCAAATATTGACTAAGCACGTAAGTGATGAAAGTGATATTAAAGGCAAAAAAAAATTTCCCTCCCCCCCATGTAAATGTTAGCACTTACCTTAAATGATGTTTCTTATTCCGATCTTCCTCTTCTTTCCCCATGTTTTCATGCGTCACTCCGATCCAGCGCTAACTGCTCTGTCCCTCCGATCCAGCGCCTACTCCTCTCTGCTTCCTGGCCCTTCCTGCCCCACGGTGTCTGCAGGCGGGTGCACGCGTCCATAGACTTACCTTGCGTCTCTGCTCTTCTCCCGGCCGAGAATCGGAACTGCGCATGCGCCCGCCCCCCAAGATCCTTTGCGGCCGTACGAGCAGTTCCTGATTCTTGGCGCGGGAACGAGCGGCGATAACGAGGTAAGTTTAAAATGATTTCAAGCGGTTTTTTTGTTTTTGTTTTGTTTTTACACTTCTTGCCTATATCTACTGCATGCTAGCCTTATATATAGGCAAAAAAAAACCCGGAGGGTTTAGAACCCCTTTAAATATAGATGGTCCTTTCCACTACGAGTGCATTTCTTCTTCAAGAATAAAGCCTACTCCTTTTCTACACTGACTGAGGGAGAAATGCTGCTGTCACAATTGGGCATGCGTATAATAGACCCCTCACAGTTAAGCAAGAGTCCTTCACAAATTTATATCAACAGAGGCAGTACAACAGTCCCGTTATCGACAATTTGGGAACTACCGCGCATAAGATCTTCAGTCCCCACTACCCCGATTGGATGAGAACTTAAGGGGGGTGGAAAGAACAATATATTTCAACCGACAAGTACAAGTTCTCTTGGTGGATTGTTAGGAGCTAAAAATGTTTTTTTTTCTCCTCTACCGAGTTATTTAAGTCTCTTACTGGACTGGTTTAGAGTTTGGTATGCACAGTTTTTGTTGTGTTAGATCTAGGGGGGTCCCCCCTGTCATGCTTCTGGATAGGTAATAAAGGGTTAATGGTTAGATAAGATTAGGTTAATGGGTTTAGAAATACGAGGATAAATTAGTTAAGGGAAAAGGGAAGGGGGAAGGAAAGGGAAGGAGGGGAGGGAGGGCGAAAGAAAGTAAGAGACGGGAGAAAAG
>NW_017310801.1:5213-6340 GCF_000935625.1 Nanorana parkeri | reverse complement strand
TCTAATAATTATCTCACATTTAACACGAAAAGTACAGACTAAATAGGTGGCTATTCTAGAGAGAGGGTTAGGGGTGTATGGTTGCCAGTGGATTGCCCTATAGCTGCTCGCAAGCGTAGATTTTATTACATCGAATTCTTTGAGAGACGCTAATTGTGGAGAAAAAGTCTTAAGAGTATATTAGAATAGGGTTAGAATGTGATACTGAAGATGGGTGCTCGATTAAACCGAACTCGAGGGTGCGGATCGCCCCCTAATCCTGGTAAGGTAGTTATATGATTTAGCACATGGGAAAGACCTGAATACCTATTGTGGACCAATAGAGGACTGTAGGTTTTGACAGGGGAATGGGGATAGTATATACTATAAAATAATTTATCTTGGTAACCTGTTAATTAAGATCGCTGATGGGGGGGAGGAGGAGGCCTACTAGAAGGTTTCATTGGGGTAATAAACAGGTTAAGGAGTGTCCCAAAGGATCTAGGTACTTACCTAATTTCGCTATAATGGATTAAATATTCATTTTGATAGATTTGGGAAGCTACACAGTTTAAATCAAAGGTTACTACGGGACTTAGAACAATAGTTGGGGACAACAGACAATGGAGTGAGGGTCGCGTTGTTTAGCAATTATAGATCAATTAGTTATTGCATATTAATTTAGACCCTTTGTAGTTTGTAAGGAGTTACAATACCCCAGTCCTATTCGTGCAAATAGCTTTTGGAGCTAAGGGATCCAGAGGATAATGGTTTTAACCAGTAAATTGTCTCGAGCAGTTGTACAAATGTAGACCTCAGGTTACCACGGATTAAGAAATATTAGCCGTTTATGTTATATTTTTTTAGGTTACATAGCCGGGGCTTCCGATGGAAGTCGTGTGCCTTTACTTGACTCGATCATGGGGAGATCCCCCTGCTCGTGTCAAGTGAGCCACCCGTATCGGGTGGCTCGTAAATTATATTTGGATAGCGTACTGAGGTGCCCTAGGGGGTGGTTTATGTGTTTTGCGTTGTGTTGTCAATTGTGGTGTTGTTTCTTATGTTGTGTGTTGAGGAGGGTGTTCTTTTTTTCTTTATGTTGGGTTGTGTATATTATCACAATCGTCTATTTGTTGCCGCATATTGTC
>NW_017310801.1:0-767 GCF_000935625.1 Nanorana parkeri | reverse complement strand
CAATTTCATGCTCCAAACTTTGTGGGAACAGTTTGGGGATGACCACTTCCTGTTCCAACAAGCACAAAGCAAGGTCCATAAAGACATGGATGGGGGAGTTTGGGGGGGAGGAACGTGACTGGCCGCACAGAGTCCTGACCTCAACCCCAGAGAACACCTTTGGGATGAATGAGAGCGGAGACTGCGAGCCCCTCCCCCAACATCAGTACCTGACCTCTCAAAGGGTCCAACATTCCCATAGACACATTCCTAAACCTTGTGGACGCCTTCCCAGAAGAGTTGAAGCTGTTATATCGGCAAAGGGCGGAGCCAACCCAATACTGAACCCTGCGGACTAAGACTGGGATGCCATTAGAGGGCGGAGCCAACCCAATACTGAACCCTACGGACTAAGACTGGGAGGACTTAAAGGTCATGTGCGTGTAAAGGCGTCCCAATACTTCTGGCAATATAGTGTATATAGATATACACAGGAACCAGAAATGAAGTTCTTCTTATTTACTAATATGATCAGCGGTAATCAATAATGGAAAGCGCATACTGTGGGAAAGGATGGCGCCCGATCTCCGGAGGAGCCTCTTGTCATGATCTGCTTCTGAATACTTTTTGCAGACACTCTGTGTATATATATTTATTGTTGTGTATACGTATGTATAGAATGATAGTATACTGCACAGGTGAAACTCGAATAATTAGAATATCGTGCAAAAGTAATTGCAGTCGCTCTGCATGTAATGAGTCTCATATATTAGTTTCACCGCATAAGT
>NW_017310800.1:13074-13525 GCF_000935625.1 Nanorana parkeri | reverse complement strand
CTGGGCCTTCCCCAAAAACAGAATAGGGCGGCCCAGTTTGTTATACTGTGCAGGGGTCGAGCCGGCCGGTGTGGCCAACAGACCCGCGGGTTTGGGCGGCACCCCTGCATCAGCCACGGCAGGCGTGGGACACCAATCAGTCGTGTGGGCTGAGGATTGGCAGATCGAACAGACGGGAGATTTCAGGCCAGCGAAGTGCCTACAAAACAGTTCCGTGTCGACCCTGCCCCAATCCACCACGAACTGGAACTGGGACAACGCCGCCGCAGCCTTGGCCGAAAATGCCCGGTGATAGTCGTAGAAAGCGTACCCCCCATATTTGTAGGCCAGATCTATCACTATGTGCAGGTACGCATCCAACTCCTCCCTCCGCATGGGCTTAACTGAACAGACTATGTCCCTATACACCTCGAACGCCAACACGAACTCGGGAATCGACAACTTGCGGTTA
>NW_017310800.1:3913-11933 GCF_000935625.1 Nanorana parkeri | reverse complement strand
AGGAAGCGACGGGGAGGAGGAGCAGAAGAGGAGGAAGCGACAGGGGGAGGGGCAGCAGAAGAGGAGGAAGAAGAAGCTGAGGAAGAGGAGGAGGAGGCAGCAGAAGAGGAAGAGGAAGCTGAAGAGGAGGAGGGAGAGGGGCTTTGCCCCCACTGGCTTTCTGCATTATTGTATGCAGCCCCCCCTCCCCCCCCCGTGAGTGTGATAACCAACTTCAATGACACCGACCCCATGACCATGCAGCGTCACCCAGCATGCCGTGTATGGGTACAGCCCCAGTATATGTGAGTGAGGGAATGAGCCACAGCTGACCGTGCATGCAGTCGATGCAGATACAAAGTCAGGCGCCCTCTGCTGGCACGGGTGGGTATGCGAGTAGGAGACCACGTCCCAGAAATCCACCCGTGCAGACAGAAGCTCCCCGCGGCCGGTGCCGTCGCCCCCCCTAACCCACACGAAGCACCGATATGTGCCCTGCCACCGAGTGCCCCCCCCAGTGATGAGGCGACTTGACGAGCCCAGATAGACAAGTAACGAGACCGCCAGCCGCCTGCGGCGTTACCTGAATCGATATGTCCGAAAACCGGAAGTAACGAAAATCCCGGAAGTGACGACCGTCCGTACCGAAGCTTCCTAGGATGCTGACAAAGGCCGTGCCCAGGTGAGTCTACCTGCCCCTTTTATGTGTGAGAGGAGGGAACGGACTCCTCCCACAAATACAGGCTAATCAATTAGCCTTCAAACTTATCAACATTGAACCTCATCTGCCAAATGGTTGCCCACTCCCCTATTTCATCCAGCTCCTCCTGTAATGTTATAATGCCATTTATCAATACTCTCTGGGCTGTAGCCAGCTCTCTAGCCATGTACACACCATTTCATCAATGCCCATAGATTTCTGCTTGTATATTAAGTGTTTATGTGGTACTGTGTCAAATGCGTTTGCAAAATCCAGGTACACCACATCCACTAGTTTTCCTCTATCCAGATCTCTTCTCACCTCTTCGTAGAATGTTAGTAGGTTGGCCTGACAAGAACTGTCCTTCCTAAATCCATGCTCATTATCACTTATTAGTCCTTTTATCATTCCCTCTAACGGTTTGCATACTATTGATGTTAGACTGACTGGTCTGTAGTTCCCAGGTTGGCATCTTGAGCCTTTTTTTAAAATATTGGTACTACCGTTGCTTTATGCCAGTCACTTGGTACCCTAGGATACTTAAAGAGCTTGGCTGGGTTTTAGCAAGACCATTATTCCTCATTTTCGATGATTCATTAATCAATGGAAGAGTACCAAGTGACTGGCATAAAGCAGCGGTAGTGGAATTTCAAGGGGATGTCTTTTTACTTGTTTTTAGATGTCTTGTTATATTGGATCCTATGTGTATTTTTCTTTATTTGTCATTAAATATAGTTTTTTTTATACATCATTACCATTTTGTGTCACCTGTTTACCAGATCAGCTCCAATGTAGGGATTTCTTTGTTTGGGGAACCTTCTTTTTTTTAATTCGTTTACGCAAACCCTGGAGACTGATTTAGATCACATATTATAGTCTGCTTATAGCGTAACTCCTTACTCCCCTTGTTGTTTCTAAATACAATATTACAGTCAGTACCACAATAATTCCCAGCAGACTATTATTCCCAATGTACAGTGGTTCATAGTACAACAGCTAGGACCACAGTTATTCCCAGCAGATTATCACATTTATCACACTTAATGCCCAGCAGGTTGTCTTGTAATGTTATACTGTCTAAGCCCATGTCTATTACCCTCCCAATTTTAGTATAATCTGAAAACACAAAAAATGGCTATTAACACCTTCCCCAATATCATTAATAGGTTATACAGTATTGGGCTTAGCACAGAACCCTGGGACATGCAACTCTTGACCTTAGACCAATTTAAAAAGGAGCCATATATCAATACTCTAAGGACACGTTCCTGTAGCCAGTTCTCCATGTACACACCATTTCATCTATGCCCATAGATTTCAGCTTGTATATTAAGTGTTTATGTGGTACCGTGTCAAAAGCTTTTGCAAAATCCAGGTACACCACATCCACTGGCCTCCCTCCATCCAGATCTCTGCTCACCTCTTCGTAGAATGTTGGTCTGACAAGAACTGTCCTTCATAATCCATGCTGATTATCACTTATTATACCTTTGTCACTAGGTGGGGGGGGCTCTCTCAAAGAGAGACCCCGAGGGGGAGGAGGCAGGGGATCCCATGGAGCAGTGGTTCTCAACCTTTCTAGGGCCGAGACCCCTTGGTAACATCTGCCAAGTTGTGGTGACCCCAACGGTAAAATTTAGGGATGACTCGGCTGCTGCAGGGACATCTGGTGGCGTGGCGGCAGAACTGACACTGCTGCGCTAGGAGAGGGCTGAGGAGGACTCTCACCTAGCACAGCAGAAATCCCACAGCGACCAACAGGTTGAGAACCACTGGCGTACTCCGTCAGAATAAAAAAAAAAAACACCATAGGAATGCATAGCTGGATTCCTATTGGCTATTTCACTTTGCAATAGCAAACTAGCTATTGCACCCGCCCTCTGCTGCTGTCAATCACTAGAAGAGGACCTGATGGAGAACTGCAGGTCCCCCTCTGATGATTGGCTGCAGCAGAGGGCTGGTGCAATAGCTAGGTTTTTTTTTCTGACTTACGGCGTCAGATGTCAGGAAAAAAAAAAGAGCGCAGGGAAAGGTTTACTTTCCGGGAGAAAGTGTTTCTCTCCCGGGTGGCCGGGAGCCGCTATTTAATAGTGGGAGACTCCCAGGCGACCCCTGGCAAATCGTCATTCGACCCCCGACGGGGTCGCGACCCACAGGTTGAGAACCGCTGTCATAGAGGCTACAGGCTTGCATAGAGTGCAATGTCGGTGGTGGTCCCTTTCATATGCAAAAGTTAACAGGCGATATCTGCTTTCAGTTCTTGTTACAATGTATACAAGTTAAGCTAATTGATACTGACACAGGTGATGGTAACATCCTGACTCATGAGTAAGGCAGTTCGGGAGTGAGAGCAGACAGGCTTGCATAGAGTGCAGTGTCGGTGTTGGTCCCTTTCATATGCAACAGGCAACGTGCTTTGTCTAGTGGAAGGAAGCTGCATTGTGGTTGGTTGCCTGAGTGACCTCCCTGTATGCAAATCTACGTGCTGCTGCAGTGTACACTGGGATTGTTTTATGCTCCTGTTTTGTGCATCTTATGGCATATCAGGGGCCTCTTTTCTATTGGGGTGACTCCAAACCCTTAACTGTTTGCAGAGAGTGGCATTGCTTGTGTTATGGCGCCGATGAAGGCTGGTTTATATCATAGGTCAGGAAAGCCCCCATGACTTGTCAGAGGTGTGCCCAGACCACGGAGTGCTGTGTGTTCCATTCCAACTCATACTTACCTGGCAGGGGAGATACCATGATCATGAAGGTGGTTCTCCCAGGGCGAGGCTCATCCATTGCACTCCGGGTGTGCTGACCCTTGCGATTTCCCCAAATGTGGGAGACTCGACTGCATAATTTGTGGTAGTGGGGGACTGCGTTCGCGCTTTCCCCTGATCATTCCTGGTCAAAGACAGTTTCAAGCAATGCTGTTTCCTATCAGGAGGCCTCATGATCCTTTTGCACATATGTGCCAGCACTACCCATTGCGTTCTGCTTCTGTTAATTCGTAATGCATTAACCATGTTCCCCGAGTACAGATGCCAGCTGTTGGCTGCCCTGGCTGTGATAGGAGAGCAGGTAGATTTTCCAGTCAGTAGAGAGGGTTGTCAGGTTCAGCCGAAAATAGCCATCTGGGCACCAAGTCAGGGAGGAGAAGGTTTGTGCCATGGATCGGGGCAATCTTTGACCAATTGCACAAAGGCTTTCATCACTTGTCCTCATCCTGAAAGTTTTGCAAGGGGCGCTAATAAGCTATTCTTTTAATGGGTATGTCTTGGCCTGGGTGGGGGGGAGACAAAAAAATCAACAGAAATTCGTACAGCTCATCTCCGCAGTACATCCAGGTTTCCCCAACTTTTGTGTCTAAATACCTGCTGCCAGTGCAGAACAATACCAGCTGATCTGCCAGAAATCCAGCGGGCTCCTGACTTTCTAGTAACATAGTAACATAATATGCAAGGTTGAATAAAGACCAATATCCATCCAGTTCGACGTGTGTGTGTCTGTGTGCATTTATCTGGCTCTTCCCGTATCCCTGTAGATTCTGAGAAAGAAGAAACTTATCCAGAAGTTTCTTGAATTTATCAATGTTATCAGCAGATACCAGCGCCTGTGGTCGGGAATTCTAAACTTTCACTCCCCTCACAGTGAAATGCCCCTTGCGAATTCTAAGATTAAACCCCCTCTATTCTAACCTCTACTTGTGTCGCCGGGTTCTCAGTACAATTTTGGGATTGAACAGTTTGTTCCTAAAATTGTGGTCCCCACTGATGATTTTGAAGACTGCAATAAGGGCCCCTCTTAATCGCCTCTTTTCTAAGATGAATAAGATAAGATTTTGAATGCAGTCTTCATAATTCAGGCCTTCAATCCCTTTAGTTAATTTTACAGCCCTTCTCTGACGTCTCACCAGTTCCAGGACGTCCCTCCTGAGAGTCGGCGACAAGAACTGCACCGCATACTCAAGATGGGGCCGAACCAATGATTTATAAAGTGGAAGTATTACTCTTTGATCCCTTGCTACAATTCCTCTTTTAATACACGCCAGTATCTTGTTGACTTTGCTGGCTTCTGCTTGGCATTGCTTACTATTGCCAAATCTGAGATTTATGAGGACCCCCAGGTCTTTTTCTATGTGTGACTTCCCTAATGTAGCACCCCCCAAGTAGTAGTTTACGCATATGTTCTTTACTCCCATGTGCATAACCTTACATTTTGCAACATTAAATCGCATTTGCCATCTTGTAGCCCATGCCTGGATTTTGCTTTGTTCCTGTTGTAGTGCGAATATCTCCTGTTCGGAATTGACTGCTCTGCAGAGTTTAGTATCATCCGTAAAAACCGAAATTGAGCTATTTAGTCCAATCTCTATGTTATATAGGGATGCACAGATACTTTTCGAGTACCATTGCAGATACTTGGCATTTTCATTTTCATGATCCTGAAATCATCAGTCTTTATTGTTTTAGAAAAACTGTCACATGACAGTAAACAAAATTGTATCAGTACTCGTACTTGTAAGTACTCGGCAAGTATCAGTACTCGTACTCGCAAAACTGGTATCTGTGCATCCCTTTATATTTATAAAAACAAAATCATACATTAAAATAGAGATGTACAAATCCCAGGAGCTCCGTGTGCTCCTTACAAATGACAGCTGGCTCCTAATTTTTTAATTTTTCTCTAGTCTAGTCTTGGAGCTCAAAAGTATCAGTACTCGTACTTGTAGCGAGTACTGTACTTGGTATCTGTGTAACCCTAGTTATGGGTGAATAAGATGAACAGGATTGGTCCCAGGACTGAAACCTGGGGCACCCCACTCCTAACCCTTGCCCAACCAGTGAATGACCCATTTATCACTGCCCCCCCTCTCCTTTTTTTGTGTCTCTTGTCCTTCAATAAAGCTTCGGGCCTGTGAACTCTTTTCCCCTCCCCTACCCCTCTTCCCTCTCCCCCATCACACCTGATGCTTTGTTGCCGGTTAATGTTTTATGCTTGATGTGTTGTGGCGGCGCCATGTAGGACGTGAGGAACCTCGTGTTCCGCACGTCAGACATTGCACCGCAAGGTTTATTGAAGTTTATTTAGTTAAAGGCAATTGATGTGGATCCTACGGACCACAGACTTAGTACGGGGTAATGCGGTGTCATGAATGACGTGGAGGGCTCAGGACCCTTGTCTTGCGCTCCACGTCAGGCATCTCGCCGCAGCGCGAATGTAATTTATTGTGCGATTGAGATGTATTGCTATGTGGTGTTTATGCGCTGCGTCGCAATACGAGGTTGAATGTACCCCGATTGTATAGCTTGTTTTTGTATATTTTATTACATTAATAAAGTATATTTTTCAATCAAAAAAAAAAAACAATTTATCACTACCTGCTGGGTCCACATCTGAAATCAGCTCTGTGTTGTTTGTAATGAAGAAATCTAACAACGCATTTTCCCTCGTCGGCATTTCCACCAATTGTCCCGTGAAATTTTCCCGGAGAGTGTTCAAGAAATGATGGGCCCTTCTAGAGTTTGCCGTTTCATTTGTCCAATCTATATCAGGATAATTAAAGTCCCCCATTATGATGATATTGCCTTTTTTACCACTATTTCTATCTGTGACAATATATGTTTCATCCTCCTCCTCCATGTTTGTTGGCTGTAGCATATCCCTGCTAGTAGTTTCTTTTTATTATCCTTCATTTCCATTGCTATTCATAGTAACTATTCCTCGTCGTGTGATCCAGCCATCCTGCCAGGTTTCTGTTAGTCACACTAGATCAGTGATTCTCAACCAGTGTAATCTCAGGACCCACATTTGTCCTTGGTCATTAAGTCATGGCCCAAGTTGCACTGCAATGGAACAAAAGGCATTGCGGTACCGGGCTTTCTGATGCGAGCAATAGAACTGTGGGTGGGAGAGGCGTTTGAGGTGCCATTCAAGTGAATGGCAATGCACCTCTTACACCAAAACGTGACAAAACTCAGACATTCTCTCACACACATACGCACTCCCCAATTTTTTTTTTTTAAACCCTGCCAGTCTCTCTTTCTTATGAGAGCTGAAGTGGATCCTCAGCCTGGGGTTCAGTGTGGGCTGCTGGGCTGTGATGGAGCTGCATCCATATGTGCATCCACCTGTACAGCTCCCTTGCACACCCTGTAGAGGTGCCAGGAGCCAGAATTTGACATCACACTGGTCCAGGCACCTCTACAGGGCACGCAAGGGAGCTGTAAGCAATGCACTTATGGATGGAGCTCCCTCACGGCCATAGCCCCATCACACCCCACCTCAAGCTGATACACAGTATCGGGCAGCATATTTTGAATGACTGCTTGGTGTGGGAACTGACAGTGCTGCGCTAGGGGGAGGAGGAGCCTCTCACCTAAAAAAGTGGAAGGCATGCAGGAACTCCACTGAACACGAGGTCGCGACCCACTTTTGGGTCACGACTCACCAGTTGAGAACCAAGGCACTAGATCATATTCCTCTCTGAGTAGTAAGAGTTTCAGCTCCTCCAATTTTTTTCCCCAGGCTTCTACCATTGGTGAACATGCATTTCAAGTTTTCCCTTGTGTTTTACTTTTTTCTGTTACCTATAATCTGTCTACTACTGCATGCGTCCATATTTTGTGTATTTGTTTCTAGTATTTGAGAAACCCTCATTTCTCATTTCACCTTACTCCTCATTGTTTTTAGGTTATTACCTGGCTCAGTCCTTGTTCACCCAGGGCGAGGCTCATCCATTGCACTCCGGGTGTGCTGACCCCCTTGCGATTTCCCCAAATGTGGGAGACTCGACTGCATAATTTGTGGTAGTGGGGGACTGCGTTCGCGCTTTCCCCTTGATCATTCCTTGTCAAAGACAGTTTCAAGCACTGCACTCTTTCCCATCATGAGATCACCTCTTCTTTTCACATATCACCACCCGCAGCCTCCTCCTCTGCACTTATCTGTGCCAGCACTATGCCGTTGCCTTCTACTTCTGTTTATTCTCAACACATGAACAGCATTCCCCGAGTACAGGTGTCCGCTGCTAATTACACCGTTGTGCATCGCGCCATCGTTAGACAGCCCCCAGAGCTACCGTCCTACTCCTTTTTTTTTTTTTTTTAAGAGCCTGTGGACGTGCATCATAAAACAAACTTCCCCCTGTGAACAAAAAAAGTGAACTGTGAAATCACAGCACACAAAAACGTGCACAAGGGTGCTTGGTCCTTCAATAAAGAAGGGACCTACTTTATCGACCCCCCGGGGCGCAAGGCTCCTGACGGGTTGAGATACTTTGGTCCACCAACCCGGAGGCTGCCGGACCTCGATCGTTCAGGGACCTGCCGAAACAGGTCCCACCAAGTACTAGGTA
>NW_017310800.1:0-596 GCF_000935625.1 Nanorana parkeri | reverse complement strand
GGGGGCTTGATAGCTTTCTGTGGCCCCCGCACAGTCCTTTCCTTTTGTCCTCTCCCTCTCTTCCTTTTTTACTGCGTGTAGTTGACTTTTTCACATCGCCCGCACCCGTGGCTACTCACATAATCTATTGTGGCAGCTGATGGTCACTATGCTTCCCCGGGTTGAGTAGCTTTTGCGAGGCTCTGGAAACGGGGTTGTTATTACGTTTTTTGTTTACTTAAATGTTCCGGTTTTTATTTTTCTTCCTTTGTGTTTATCCTTTTATTATTGTACATATGCCCTGCTGGTTACCCTGCAACTCATCTTATTATGGTTGTATTGAGTTTTTCTTGCATTTTGTCTTGTTCTTGCTGTTGCGACATATGTTGTAATGTCTTATACTGTTACTTTTGAAATAAAAAAAAAACTTTGTACCTAATACATGCTGCCAGTGCAGAAAAAAATCTGCCAATCTGCCAGAATTCAGAACATCCTGCCTCTGCTGCATTGAAATCCTGAATGTAGCTGCATTTATTTTTAGTTGTCTTCTTCCTTGAATTCGTGTTACAATGTATACATGTTAAGCTAATTGATACTGACACAGGTGATGGCAACAT
>NW_017310799.1:12939-13569 GCF_000935625.1 Nanorana parkeri | reverse complement strand
AGCCCTGCCCTTCCCTGGTGCAAAGACTTGTTATGCCAGAATTTCAGTGGCAGTTGGGGTATTGGATAGTTAAATAACAGGGGGGTGGGTTTAGATTAAACTCAGGTTCATCTACAGCCTAGGCCTAGGATTTAAAGGGCTCCAAATGGGACACGGTAATCAGTTTGCAGGGTAATTATTTAAAATAAAGGTAAACATTGAATAACACCTCATAAAAAACATACTGGTATCATTTCAAAAGTTTTTTTCATCCAATTCTTGGTGACTCTGCCAAGAAGGTGTAAGTCTTCTTTGTCCCCCTGCCAAAGGGTAGAGAATATTCTAGTAAGGAACATTCTAGCAGTGACGTTTCCAGAAGAGAATCCAGTTACATATACATGAGTGAAGATAACTGGTTTTGCAACACTTATTATGCAGGCATGGTCAACCACTGCCACTATCAGTTCAGAGCAAAGATGTGTGTGCATTTTGCCAAAAGAGCATTTGTGAGGTCAGGTACTGATAATGGACAAACAACCTGACTCACATTTTGTGTTTCAATTCATCCCAAAGGTGTTCAGTAAGGGTTGAGGTCAGGACTCTTTGTATGATTGTCAGGAGTGCCAATGGTTTGGCAGAAGAACGAAGTGG
>NW_017310799.1:1049-9655 GCF_000935625.1 Nanorana parkeri | reverse complement strand
CTGTACCTCAACATTATCTGTGATAAAGGGCCAGTGCCCTCAGCAGAATGTGAGCAGTAAAGTTTCCATTTGTTCGAATTATGGATGCACCGATACCGATACTAATATCGGTACTGGTGCCGATACCGAGTATTTGCTCCAATACTTACCTCTGATACCGTAACTTCCGGTCAAAGGGAGATCTCTCTCTGACCGGCAGTGCCGAGGGAGCATAAAGTCGGCTTCCTTTCCGCTCATGAAGCCGGGTGGTGGGTTATGACCTGCCTCCCGTCTTCCTGATTGGCTAGGAAGCCGGCTTCACTTGTTGCTAGGCAGCCTGGCTTCCTAACCAGTGTTCAGTTCAGATTTCAACTACAGCACTATTAGGCCCCGTTCACATTGAGCGATTTATCGCGCGGTAATTCCCGCAATATCGCGGCAATTTACCGCGCGATATCGCTCTCCAATGCTTCTCAATGGGGCAAAGGGTCCTGCTGTCGCGGGTCGTGTGTCGCTACAGCAGGACCCTTTTTGTAGCGGATTTAGCCACGATTCAAGCTTGCTCAATGCAAGCATTTGCGCGATATCGCACAAAATGCAAATCGCGCGACAAACGCGCAATTTGCGAACCGCTCAATGTGAACGGGGCCTTAGATGTACAGTCTAATCCCTCTGTAGGTCTATAGGTATAAATTCCACTACAATTATTAATAAAAATATAACGTCCTATTCCCATTACTTTAACCCCCTTCAAGACCGAGGCCCTTTTTTCATTTTTGCACACGTTATATTCCACATTTTAGGCCTGAAAATTACTTCAAACCCCCAAACATTACATATTCTACATATCTGAAAGCACAGACCCTGTGGAAAAAAATGGCGGCAGTTGCAAAGTTTTATGTTGCACGATAACAGCGCAACTCCAAACCCCAAAATTTTGTGAAAAATGCACTTAAGTTAAATTTAGTGCCACAAAACCCAATAAAATACCCATTATTTCAACTAACATATAAATATGAGGTTACCACGAGTACATAGATACCAACATGCCCAGGTTAAAAATTGTGTGCGTCTGTAAAACTGCGACACAATTCAAAAAGTCAGTAGACAACGCTTTAAAAGCTCCTGCAGGTCTTCAGTTTTGAGAGACGCGTATATATTGGCCCTAGAATTAGTGCTCTCTCTCCGGCGTGTGTGGCGATACCCAACATGTGCGATCGTCGTTTCCATATGTAGGGGCATTATGATGCTCGCGGGGGCTTTTAAAAGATTTTTTTCATTATTTTTACATTTATTTAATTTGATATTATTTTTAAAAACTGTTGTTTCTTTTATTTACTTTAATTGCTATCACATGGGGTAGCATGTTGGTGGTGACACGTCCTCTTTAAGGTGACACTGGAGGTCCAAAAGACCCCTAGTGTCCCCTTTACACTCTAAGTAAGCTATTGAAGTGCAGATCGCACCGCTGGACTTCAGGAGCCCAGCATTGACCGCTATGGGACCGGAAGTGACGCAATACGGGTCACTCCCAGTCCCATAGAGCGGGGAGGAGATCAGTGAATGGACGTTCGCCGCCCTTCTCCCCAGCTTCCCACCGACACCTAAGATGCTGGTCCCGGGCCCATAGGAAGGGCAGCGGAGCCGGGAAAGCATGGCGCGTGTGTCGGGCGGGAGGTTTACCAGCCTGGAGAAGCGATCTGGTGACAGCTGAGAAACTCTTCTATTGCAAAGCCAAAAGCTGGCTCTACAAATGTAAACGTTTTTAGCCGCCGGAAGTCTATTTAAATGGGCCTGGTGCCAGTGACGTACTAGTCACTAAGGGGTTAAAAAATAAAAAAGCAGCTCTAATTGTATTCCCCACATCCGCTCTGGTGCTGTTGCCCCCACAGAATGCTCTGCAATCCAATGCCAGCCCGGGATGATTGACACTCAGCCTTAATCCATGAACTGTCAGCGTTTGTATCCAACTCAATACTGAGACGCCGATCGTTTCACTACTCAGTCCTTAAGTGGACCGCAGGTGAGGAGCCGGACGACGCCCCCCAGAGGGGGAGACGCCGAGCGCCGCACTGTGTGCGTGGACGGACGGCATGATGTCGGAGGAGTGGGTGGAGCCTTACGCCACTTCGGGAATGCTGGCGGATCCGCATATTACAAGGACATAGAGTCCTCAATCTCTTTTTCTGCAGCCCCTGTTATAAATGAACAGGAATCCTGTATACTGAGTGTTCCTGTTCATTCATAACATGAGGACAGAGTATGTTTACTATGTCCACAATCATGAATGAACAGGAAGTAGATTACTTCCCATTCATTCATAATTGAGGATATAGTAAGCATACCATGTTCTCAATTATCTACAAACACTCAGCAATCACTGATCACCGATTGCTTGTACTGCTCTCCATCCTGACACGCTGTCACAGGAGGCTGCGCGGGGCGGTGCAGGGAGGAGAGCTCAGTCTCATGTGACGGCGCTGGCTGTCTCCACCCCCACACTGCTCTGCCGGACTGTGATAGGAGGCTGAGCGGTGTGGAAGGAGAGACGCCGGCTGCTCACAGCGCTCTCCTACTGCAGCGCTTGGCCGGCTGTCACACTTTCTCTCCTCCCCACTACGACGCAGAGCAGCGCCCAGTGCGGAGGAAAGAAACCAGGGAGGCGCCGCTGTATCGGCACAAAAATGGCTCTTTCGGCATTTAGCCAAAAGTGCCATTTTCGGCCGATATGTTTCGGCGGCCGATATATCAGTGCATCCCTACTAGCCAACATTTAAAAAAAGGGAACACAACCTACGAAACATGACCTTTGATAAATTGCAGAACAAAGAGAAACAACTAGAGGAACACAGGGTCATATGTACACACACGGCACATTCATTCTTTTTAAATCATAATAATTTTCGGTATTTATTGGAATAATCAAATGAATTTAGCTTGCTAAAAGGTTTCTGCCGATTTATAATGAAAACCTTTTCATCTACATCAAAAGCCCCCCCGATGCCTGGAACGCTTCTCACATTCCAATCAAGCATCTCTTGTGCTTCCTGCAATTATGTGGCTTTAATGGATTATCAAAGTAGACCGCTGCGTGCATCCCACACTCCATCTAATCTCCGTCGGTATGATGAAGCCATTCTATGCTAACTACGCCCTATAGTATCTAGGTGGACCGTTTGCTAATAGCCATACAGCAGCCATAATTGCGCCGCCAGTAAAACAAGTGGAAACCTTTCTGAAATGACTGTGATTGTCTGCAGTGGTCATTATTTGTGGTATGGTGAAGAATGTCTGTGAAGGTCTTCATTCATCCAGGTCATGGTATATCTGTAAAAAATAAGTCAAGGCAACTGGACTTGCTGTATTTTTCTTGAAGACCTTTCACTGGTCATCCAATCAGCTTTCTCAATTCAGAATGAATCATTCTGAATTGAGAAAGCTGATTGGATGACCAGTGAAAGGTCTTCAAGAAAAATACTGCGAGTCCAGTTGCCTTGACTTATTTTTTACAGATATACGGTCAAGAATGATTGTCCACATGCATAATGGTACAAATTTAGGATAACGTTCCTACTCTCAGAGCTACACGATAAGACCAAAGCTTTGTGGACACCAAATTGTATCATGCCATGACAAGGTCACTGTTGGTTCCTCTTTGAGGCTATAACATCCTTCTGTAATGGGGTGGTTGTGTTATAAGGTCTGGTATGAATCTCAGCTTCAGAGGTTAGTAATACAGGAGGGTTTATTGGTATAGGCTTTATACACTCAAGTATGGGAGCAACTGGAAATACTGATTTATATGGCAGTTCACAGTAAAGCTAATTGGCATTTGGTATTGGCACTTCACAGTATTAAGCTGTATATAATGGCAGTTCAGTATTAAGCTGTATATAATGGCAGTTCAGTATTAAGCTGTATATAATGGCAGTTCAGTATTAAGCTGTATATAATGGCAGTTCACAGTATTATGCTCTATGAAGGTATGATACTTGCGATGAGCAGATCTGAGGTGTGCTGCTGCCACCCGGTGGCCTGGAACGTGAATTGCGGGTCTTCCCTCTGCTGCTGGCAAGGATAGGGAAACTCTCTCAGGTTTGGACGGAAACAGAGCCGTGGAGTGGCTGCAACAGCCTGGGAGGAAGGGCTCTGTCCGGCCCAAACGAGGGGAGCTGAGTTGGGGCTCTGTCCGGCCCAAATTGAGAGGTCTCGAGCTGGGGCACTATCCGACCCAATCAGGGCCATCTTTAATACAGGATTGGACCCTGGGCAAACATTTTCTTGGGCCCCCCACTCCTACCCATCCTGACTCCTTAATCAACGCCCCCCGACCACAAAACACCCCCTACCTGCCTGTGCCATGCAATTTTGTCCATGCATATGCCTATACGACAGGGCCGGAGCAACACTATGCAATACCGATCGCACAGTAAACAGAAGAGTGGCGCGGGTGTATCTTTTGCGGGCTCAGGGGCAGGGCCGGTGCAATGATTTTTGTGTACACAGGTGAATGTGCATTTTTCAATCCCTCCAGGTCATAGCAGAGCACACACATCCACGCAGGACGGAGGGCATCCACCAAGCTCTTCTCTCTGTGTCACCCGCTCTGCTTAGCGATCATACAGCGCTCTGCTGTCAGTGCTGAGATGGAGGGCCAGTGGTAGGAGTTTTGCAGCAGAGGACCTGCTCAAGGGGCAGCTGCTTTGGGCCCCACAACAATGACTGGGCCCTGGGCAGCTGCCCCATTTGCCCTGTGTTAAAGACAGCCCTGGGCCCAATAGAGGGTGAATGAAGGGGCTCTCGTCCGGCCCAATAGTGGTCTGATGGAGGGTATTTGCCTGGCGTCAAGCTCCAAGCACGAACGCCAGGTAATTGAATCTGCCGCCCTAAATAGGAAAAGGGGGAGGAGTCGGATGACGTCGCCGTTCGTGACGTCACTCGAGCTCCGACATTGCCGCTCGTGATAGCCGGGACCCCTGCTATGCGGTAGGAACGTTACACCTTCACTTTTCCGGGAGGGCTTTCCACAAGATTTTGGAGGGTGTCTGGGAATTTGTGGCCATTTGTGAGGTCAAGTACTGATGAGGAATGAGAAGACCTGGCTCACAATCCAATTCATCCCAAAGGTGTTTAGTAGGGTTGAGGTCAGGTACTGATGTTGGATGAGAAGACCTGGCTCATGGGTGGTGTTCCAATTCATCCCAATGGTGTTCAGTAGAGTTGAGGTCAGGGCTTTGTGCAGGATGTTCAAATTCCTCCACACCAAACTGGTCACACCATGTCTTTATGGAGATGGCTTTGTACACAGGGGACAGTTATGTTGAGGTCAGGTACTGATGATGAATGAGCAGACCTGGCTCACAATCCAATTCATCCCAAAGGTGTTCAGTAGGTTTGAGGTCAGGGCTCTGTGCAGGACGCCCGAGTTCCTCCCCAGCAAACGCATTAGCTATTTTGGAGAAGAAGACCTAGCTTGCAATCTGGTTCCAATTCACCCCAAAGGTGTTCAGAAGGGTTGAGATCAGGGTTCTATATAGGACATTTGAGTTCCTCCACACCAAACCAATCAAACCATGTCTTTATGGAGCTGGCTTTGTACACAGGGGACAGTCATGGTGGAACAGAAAAGGGTCTTCACCAAACTGTTACCGCAACGATGGAAGAGCACAATTGTCTACAATGTCTTTGTGTGATGTATTATTAACAGAACCCTTCAGTAGACACCTGAACTCATTTGGAGAGGTTCCAATTCCTCCCAATGGTGTTCAGTAGGGTTGAGGTCAGGGCTCTGTGCAGGGCTCTTGAGTTCCTTCACACCAAACTGGTCACACCATGGCATTATGGAGCTTGGGCAATATTATAGAGTTGCCCCCTTTGTGGCTATGACAGCCTCCATGGATGGGATATGTCCCATTGTGAGGTCATTGTGAGGTCAGGTACTGATGCTGGGTGAAAAGGCCTGGCTCAAAATCAGAGTTTCAATTCACCCGAAAGGTGTTCAGTAGGGTTGAGGTCAGGTCTCTGTGCAGGACACTCAGTTCCTTCACCCCAAACTGGTCTAACTGTGTCTTTATGAAGCTGGCTTTGTACACAGGGGACAGTCATGGTGGAACAGAAAAGGGCCTTCCACCAAACTTTTACCACAAGGATAGAAGAGCAAAATTGTCTACAATCTCTTTGTATGATGGAGTATTAGCCAGACCCTGAACTGTTAAACAACTGAACTCAGTCACTTGGTGGTTGGGGCTTTGAGACTAATGCAAATAGAAGTAAATGAGTAACCTTTATGATATATAAACACAGATGGAAATACAATTGTGAATTGTTACCTCAATGGTCCCCCGGTGTGACCTCTCCCCCTCTGGGTTATAACCATTTATAGCAAAATCAAAGAAAGAAAGAGTGGGGTTTTAATGAGAGGTATGACACCAACGCTTTTTCTATTTGGTATAAAAGGTATAAATAAACATAAAAACATGTATACCAATTTATTGAATTCGACCTAGATCAAATACATCGTAGGCAGAAATATAAAACCAAATACGTCCTAACTCTCCATATATTCAATCCAATTCATATTGCTTAGTCATATATATTAAATTGGGAGATCCATATATCTAGTCCCTACGCGTTTCGCACATTGCTTCCTCAGGGGAACATGGATTAGTCACCCAGTGAGATGTTTGGATATAGACAGGGTTCCCTAGATCCAGTGTAGACAGGGAATGAAATCCCGACGTAACCACTCCGTCCAGGCGACCCTCTATCTTCATTCATTCCTGGAGTCCCCTCTCTCGTGGTCTCAGGGCTCCCAGACTGACCCCTGGACGCAGTGGTTACGTCGGGATTTCATTCCCTGTCTACACTGGATCTAGGGAACCCTGTCTATATCCAAACATCTCACTGGGTGACTAGTCCATGTTCCCCTGAGGAAGCAACATATGGAGAGTTAGGACGTATTTGGTTTTATATTTATGCCTACAATGTATTTGATCTAGGTCGAATTCAATGAATTTGTATACATGTTTTTATATTTATTATATGTAGAATAAATACCTTTTTATACCAAATAGAAAAAGCGTTGGTGTCATACCTCTTGTTAAAACCCAACTCTTTCTTTCTTTGATTTTGATATAAACACAGATGGTTTGCCTTCAAATTACCATTTTTCTATTTTCCTGCCTGTTGGGGCGGCTAAATCTCCGTTCTGAATGTTCTTCACTGGGTAAAATGTATGTCTATATGTACTGAAAGTACAATAAGTATAGTAACTACCTACAAATGTATAATAAGTACATACAGATAAGAACTATAATTACTGAAATGCTGGTCTGCGCTAAAAAAGGAAAGAAAGGAAGTGAAGGGAATCATGGATGGAGGATGAATAGAGGGATGGAGGGAGGTAAGAATAGATGATAAACTGATAGGAATGGATTATAAACACAAATGAAGGATGAATGGACAGATGGATGGATGGATGGATGGATGGATTATACATTGATTAGGCATAATTGGATAAATGAATGGAGGGAGTAATAGATGATAAGTTGATAAAGGATGGCTAGATGGATTGGTGGTTGGATGGAGGTAAGAATAGATAATGAATGGTGGATGGGTGGATTTAGGGAAGGATGAGTAATAAACGGATGAAAGATGGATGGATGACACATGGATGAAGGAAGGGAAAAATAGATGATAAACCAGTGAAGCATGGATGGAGGGAAGGAAGATAAATGGATGAAGGATGGATGGAGGGAATGATGGAAAATGAACTGATGAAGGACGGATGGAAGACTAAATATTAATTGAATCTTCATTCATTTAGTGGATAGACAGATGGAATAATAGAAAATAAATGGATGAAGGATGAATGGAGGGAGGGAAAATGAAAGATGAATGGATGAAGGGAAAATGGAAGATGAATGGATGGAAGGAGGGAGGGAACATGGAAGATAAATGGATGAAGGATGGATGGATGGTGGGAGGGAACATGGAAGATAAATGGATGAAGGATGGATTGGGGGAAAAATTTAAGATAAATGCATGAAGGATGGATGGATGGTGGGAGGGAAAATGGAAGATAAATGGATGAAGGATGGATGGATGGTGGGAGGGAACATGGAAGATAAATGGATGAAGGATGGATGGAGGGAAAATGGAAGATGAATGGATGAAGGATGGATGGATGGTGGGAGATCAAATACATCGTAGGCAGAAATATAAAACCAAATACGTCCTAACTCTCCATATATTCAATCCAATTCATATTGCTTAGTCATATATATTAAATTGGGAGATCCATATATCCAGTCCCTACGCGTTTCGCACATTGCTTCCTCAGGGGAACATGGATTAGTCACTCAGTGAGATGTTTGGATATAAACAGGGTTCCCTAGATCGAGTGAAGACAGGGATTGAAATCCCGACGTAACCACTCCGTCCAGGGGTCAGTCTGGGGGCCCATGAGAGAGGGGACTCCAGGAATGAATGAAGATAGAGGGTCGCCTGTGCTGTCAGTTCATGTAAAGGAGAATAGCGCTCTATATTCTTTCCCATGGATGGTGGGAGGGAAAATGGAAGATAAATGGATGGATGGATGGTGGGAGGGAAAATGGAAGATAAATGGA
>NW_017310799.1:0-638 GCF_000935625.1 Nanorana parkeri | reverse complement strand
GAATGGATGAAGGATGGATGGAGGGAAAATGGAAGATGAATAGATGAAGGATGGATGGAGGGAATAATGGATGATAAAGAAAGGATTGGAGGATAGATAAATACACAGATAGACAGATAGATAGTTGGATGTAGGGAGGGAGGGAGTTGAGCTAGGACGGATAGAGTAAGCGATGGAGATATGGACACCACTGCTGGACTGCTTTCAGCCAGGCTCTCTAGCACCCTTCCCCCCCACCCCATCTTGCTCCCAGTCCCTGCTCTCTCCTCCCATCCCCGGTTGGGTTCATGTTGAGTGTTTCATGTTGAGAACAGCGCAGCGTCCTCTCTGACTGACACCGATAACCCGCAGAGCTCTGATGACTTCACTATCGATGTTCCATAAAACTCTGCTCTGCCGCCGGAGCTTTTCTCTAATATCTCCTTTTTCCTCTTCCAGATAATTAAAACCGGTCTCAGCCAACTGCTGGTGATTGCTACCAACACAGCGCTGGGAGATGACTGGCACGCGTCCAGCGGAATATGACGCAACACAAAAATTGAAAACACAAAGCTTCATAATGTCTAATTGTAATGAATAAAGTATATTAGATAAGGAAATATCTGAATACGTCCCATTTACCTCCAATAAGTGGTCAC
>NW_017310798.1:3755-13580 GCF_000935625.1 Nanorana parkeri | reverse complement strand
GTGACACCGCAACATCCAGGGTGACACCGCAACATCCAGGGGGACACCCACAACCAGCGTGACACCGCAACATCCAGGGTGACACCGCAACATCCAGGGTGACACCCACAACCAGGGTGACAGGTACTCTTAGGGCTCGGTTCACACCTAGACAATTTATTGTGCAAGACACAGACCCGCATTGAAGTCGATGGAGGCTGCTCACATCTTTGTGGTTTGTGGCGCGACCGGTCACGCGGAAAGGTACAGGGGCTATTTTCGGGCGGTTGTCACGCGGTTCGGGTCCCATAGACCTCTCCATGCATTGGAAAACCGTGCAGCAACCTGCGCAAAAACAGCGCAGCATCTGAATCGCCTGGTTGTGAACCTAGCCTGAAAACTAAGACCGCACGGGGATTGGTACACACACATGCACACGCTACACACACACACACACATGCACACGCTACACACACACACACACACACACACATGCACACGCTACACACACACACACATGCACACGCTACACACACAGACACACAATAGGTGGTACACCCGCGCACGCTACACACACACACACACATGCACACGCTACACACACACACACACACACACACATGCACACGCTACACACACACACACATGCACACGCTACACACACAGACACACAATAGGTGGAACTTGATGGACCTGTGTCTTTCTTCAACCTCAAATACTATGTAACTATGCAACATACATCGTAATACACACATACACTGACACACATACATAGTGACACACATACATAGTGACACACATACATAGTGACACACATACATAGTGACACACATACATAGTGACACACATACATAGTGACACACATACATAGTGACACACATACATAGTGACACACATACATAGTGACACACATACATAGTGACACACATACATAGTGACACACATACATAGTGACACACATACATAGTGACACACATACATAGTGACACACATACATAGTGACACACATACATAGTGACACACATACATAGTGACACACATACATAGTGACACACATACATAGTGACACACATACATAGTGACACACATACATAGTGACACACATACATAGTGACACACATACATAGTGACACACATACATAGTGACACACATACATAGTGACACACATACATAGTGACACACATACATAGTGACACACATACATAGTGACACACATACATAGTGACACACATACATAGTGACACACATACATAGTGACACACATACATAGTGACACACATACATAGTGACACACATACATAGTGACACACATACATAGTGACACACATACATAGTGACACACATACATAGTGACACACATACATAGTGACACACATACATAGTGACACACATACATAGTGACACACATACATAGTGACACACATACATAGTGACACACATACATAGTGACACACATACATAGTGACACACATACATAGTGACACACATACATAGTGACACACATACATAGTGACACACATACATAGTGACACACATACATAGTGACACACATACATAGTGACACACATACATAGTGACACACATACATAGTGACACACATACATAGTGACAC
Organism: Nanorana parkeri; assembly: GCF_000935625.1. Classification (NCBI taxonomy): domain Eukaryota; kingdom Metazoa; phylum Chordata; class Amphibia; order Anura; family Dicroglossidae; genus Nanorana; species Nanorana parkeri. The sequence goes on along the minus strand of NW_017310798.1, from coordinate 11,988 downwards.
ACATACATAGTGACACACATACATAGTGACACACATACATAGTGACACACATACATAGTGACACACATACATAGTGACACACATACATAGTGACACACATACATAGTGACACACATACATAGTGACACACATACATAGTGACACACATACATAGTGACACACATACATAGTGACACACATACATAGTGACACACATACATAGTGACACACATACATAGTGACACACATACATAGTGACACACATACATAGTGACACACATACATAGTGACACACATACATAGTGACACACATACATAGTGACACACATACATAGTGACACACATACATAGTGACACACATACACTGACACACATACAGTGACACACATACACTGACACACATACAATGACACATATACATAGTGACACACATACATAGTGACACACATACAATGACACATATACATAGTGACACACATACATAGTGACACACATACACTGACACACATACAGTGACACACATACACTGACACACATACAATGACACATATACATAGTGACACACATACATAGTGACACACATACAATGACACATATACATAGTGACACACATACATAGTGACACACATACACTGACACACATACACTGACACACATACACTAACATCAGTCCCCGCCCTCATGGAGCTTACAACCTAAGGTCCCCAACTCACATACAATGACACACATCACATATACACTGACACACATCACATATACACTGACACACATCACATATACACTGACACACATGCATAGTGACACACATCACACATACACTGACACACATACACTGACACACATCACACATACACTGACACACATACACTGACACACAATGACACATATACACAAACATCTAAACACAGACATATATTAAAGCAATGGAGGCCGTTCATGTGGCACACCTGAGTTCACTTATCACCTCCAATCAGGAGTCAGAACAAAGCAATCCTAGAACATGATTGGTTATTGAAAGTGGACACAACTTCACCTTATTCACTAACACTCACTGTGCAACCCGAAGAGCCCCGCCGTGTGTTACACCAGCCCCACTGACACATACACCTCATTATTATTATCATTCAGGATTATACGCACAGTGGGGTAGTGGTTAGCGCTGCTGCCTTGGAGCACTGAGGGGTCCCCGGTTCCCAGCCGGGGTCACTATCGGCAAGGAGTTTGCATGTTCTCCCCGTTTCCTTCCACCCCTCCGAAGACACGCTGGCAGGTTAATTGGCTCCTCTCTAAGTAGGCCCTCTATGTATGTATGTGAGATGGGGACCTCAGATTATAAGCTCCTCGAGGGCGGGGACTGATGGGAATGTGCAACTATGTAAATTATTATTATTACTGTAATAAATAATAATAATATTGCGCCAACAGTTTGTGCAGCAAATACAGAGAGACAACACAACTTCAGTACAGGAGGCAGGAGAGCTCTGCTGGTGACAGCTTACTGCACCTCTTCTACTATACCAGGATGAATTGCCTCTCCGCTATCACTGGGCCCCTTGTACTCCTCTCCTGACCACTGACAGCCATAAATCCTCCCGGCAGCAATGAGACTCTCCCAATATCCCCAACAGCTGCCTGCGCGGGGTGCAGGAAGAGGAGTGCATTGGGGGAGATACAAAGGAGCTGATACTAAAGGAGTTGAGAATCGTCACTCGGAAATAAAGAGAGCGTTCAATGTAATGATCAAATCCCGCGCGATGTGGACTCCCGCAGATCCCGGGCACAGGGAATCAGTGAGGAGGAATTTGCTGATCACATCAATCGATCATTGTGGGGAAGATTCCCACGCTTTGCTCTGCCAGATTATCCGCCTCCATGCCGACTGTTCTCACAGATCTCCCTGAACTCGGAACCGATCCAGAGGGGGGAAGAGAGAGAGGGGAGAGGGAGAGGGGAGGGGGAGAGAGAGGAGGAGGGGGAGAGAGAGGGGGGATATATTTTTTTAATGCAACTAACCAATTAATAAAAAAAATATTCGGGCAACTAATCGATGATGAAAATAATTGTTAGCTGGAGCTCTATATGACACCAGCCAGAGAATGAATTATTTGGAGGTGATTTTAGTAGCGGAACTATTACGTCATATACGGCAGATTACGCGTCCTGAGATGTGGCGGCTGCATTCCTTTTCTTTATTTTCACCTGGTGCCCCTGCCAGTAACACAATTCCTGTCCCAGAGTGACAACACACAGACACAGTGTGTTGAATTTATGGTGGAGTAGAGATATCAAACTAGGATAGGACTACAAAACCCCCACTTCCTCTTCTTCTCCATAACATGGGGGGGGGGTCTGTAGTCCACAGAGACAGCTGAGAACAATGCTGATTGCTGGCGATACACTTATTACATTTCCGCCGTTTCCTGCTGAATTGGCCAAAATTCGATCTGTGGAGAGCACAGCCTGTGTTCTATCAAATTCTCCAACTCCCGTCAGTGCGCCTGCGCAGCCACCCGGGTGAAGTATCAAGCTGTGCAATGTGCGGCGGTGCACCTGCGTGGGCCCCCGACGCCACAAGCACCGGCAACCAATCGGCTTCTCTCTTCAAGATGTGAAAATGAACGAGAGAAGCTGATTGGTTGCCGTGCACAGCTGCTCCAGTTTCGGTTCCCTTCAAAGTATATATATATATAATACGGCTTCACTCACACGTTATGTATTCCAAAAGTTATTGTTCCATCTGGTGATCCCGCCATAAAGGTCCTTGTTCAGGCACTTCCTGTTATAGGGTGACTACCTTCTGTCTTCGAACTTCCAACTGCGCTCCCGCGTTGTCACCCCGTCACATGGGCCCCAGAGGGAGACTTCAACCTGCTGCGCTGACACACGTGGCTCAGGGCTCATTCACACCATTTGTCCGGGATCAGACGCGGTACGTTACATTTTTGTTCCGCACCAAAAAATGCATCCCAACGCATGTGTATGTGATTTGTGGGCTCTGTTCACACCAGTCCAGTGCAGGAAAAAAATAAATGCTGTATGTCGCAATTATCCTGCACCGGAACGCACCCGCAACGTGTCACTAACGCACCGCGCTTGCAGAAACACGCGCGCAGATCTGGTGCTGACATGGTGTGACAGAGACCTCAGACATGGCCACATGGCCCATCACTGCCACTCCGGAAGCCGGCCCAGAGAGCGATCATTGTGCAGCCGGTGCTGGAGGCGGCGCATGTAGACAGGAAGTGGATGAAAGAGGACGAAGGGGAGCCGCAGATCTGAGATGGGAAACGGAAAAAAAGACAAAAAGTAGATTTTACACGGAAAAAAAACGTTGATTGTTTGTGATACAAAGTGGAAGTCAATGTCGTCTACTTCCTGTCACTTCCACTCCATCCGACAACTCTGCATTATGAGGATAAAATGACTTTCATGTTGTCACGTCGGGGAGGAAGATGACGGTCGGCGCCTCTGATTGCCGGGTCACGGAGGGTTAAATGAAGTCACTGACGCAGCCGCGCGTCACTCCAGCAGCGACCACCAGGGCGGCCCGTGTCCCCCTCAGGAAGATGCGTTACCGGCGGCCCCGTCGCTGGAACCGTCTCACCGACCTATCAGCTCGCTTCCTCCACATTTTCCCCAAATTTGATGTTTGATGGAGAAATATTTTATATTTTTTCCTCTTCCCAATCATAGAAGGTTCACTATACACCGGGGGGGGGACGGGACGACGACTCCGGCCCGGTAACCGGGACACTCCGGCCACTCCAGCTGTGCTGTAACTACAAGTCCCATCATGCCTCTGCCTCTGGGAGCCATGCCTGTAACTGTCAGCCTTGCGACGCCTCATGGGACTTGTAGTTCCACAACAGCTGGAATGCCGGAGTTGCCCAGCCAGGGGCGTCCCGAGTGTCACCGGGTGACACCACCGCAGCGTCGTCTTTGACCGTGCGCGATGACGTCACAAGGCGGGGGCGGGGGGTGCGGCCCGCACCCGGGTGACACCATTGGAGGGGTGACACCAATGGGAATCCTACGCCTAGCGTTGTATTGTACTCTCTGCATTCACACTGAGGCTCCTCTAATAATAATAATGACACGCGTGTTCATGGCGGACTGTTACACGGCTGCAGGGTGTGTGCGTGTGCCGTTGTGTCCCTGTCACTGTGTGTGTTCCGCTGTATTTAGGAAAAAGATTTGCAGACCCCCATCCGGGACTCATCAGTAAACATACACAGGGGGAATGTATCAGAATCTGGAGCAGCCGTGCACGGCAACCAATCAGCTTCTCCCTTTCATTTTCAACTCTTAACTAAACAAATAATGTTGGATCAAACTGCATTGTGTGCAATGGCTGAGATGTTGTTGTAAAATATCATATTATATACCTCTGACATATACCGCGGCGCTGTACAGAGGACACTGAGCAGTCACATCAGTCTCTGTACATTCCAGATATTTTAATTATTTGGATTTTATATAATTTTTGTCCTTTTTGATGATTTTGTGGATTTGATACAAATAAAGGATGACAAGAAAGGGGCGGAGTCATTCGTTTAGGGTGACAAGCTCCGGTCTGATGGGGGGAAGCGCCCCAATCCCCCAGTGTAGTGTGTAGAATATATACGTACCGTGGAGGGTGGGCTCAGACCCACTGGACCCGGCCGCCCCCCCATCTGTTCTGGAGACGAGCGGAACCTTGATTACAATGTGCGCTGCGGAAGGAACGCTCGTTTATACAAAAATCATCACACACGGAGAATGTAATCAGTGTGCAGCTGTGCGCACTTGTAAAGTTGTTATAATGCCGGACTGGGCTATAAACAGGAAAGTACATATTATAGACCCACAAATAATAAACCTCCCCGCGCCCTCCCTGGACGCCAAAACCCCCCACCGGTACGAATGGTACCCCCCAACGCTGCACCAGAGGAGCTTACACTCTAATGTCCCCTCCCAGTCACATCAGTCTCTGTACAGAGGAGCTTACACTCTAATGTCCCCCCCACAGTCACATCAGCCTCAGTACAGAGGAGCTTACACTCTAATGTCCCCCCCACAGTCACATCAGCCTCAGTACAGAGGAGCTTACACTCTAATGTCCCCCCCACAGTCACATCAGCCTCAGTACAGAGGAGCTTACACTCTAATGTCCCCCCCACAGTCACATCAGCCTCAGTACAGAGGAGCTTACACTCTAATGTCCCCCCCACAGTCACATCAGCCTCAGTACAGAGGAGCTTACACTCTAATGTCCCCCCCACAGTCACATCAGCCTCAGTACAGAGGAGCTTACACTCTAATGTCCCCCCCACAGTCACATCAGCCTCAGTACAGAGGAGCTTACACTCTAATGTCCCCCCCACAGTCACATCAGCCTCAGTACAGAGGAGCTTACACTCTAATGTCCCCCCCACAGTCACATCAGCCTCAGTACAGAGGAGCTTACACTCTAATGTCCCCCCCACAGTCACATCAGCCTCAGTACAGAGGAGCTTACACTCTAATGTCCCCCCCACAGTCACATCAGCCTCAGTACAGAGGAGCTTACACTCTAATGTCCCCCCCACAGTCACATCAGCCTCAGTACAGAGGAGCTTACACTCTAATGTCCCCCCCACAGTCACATCAGCCTCAGTACAGAGGAGCTTACACTCTAATGTCCCCCCCACAGTCACATCAGCCTCAGTACAGAGGAGCTTACACTCTAATGTCCCCCCCACAGTCACATCAGCCTCAGTACAGAGGAGCTTACACTCTAATGTCCCCTCCCCACAGTCACATCAGTCCCTGTACAGAGGAGCTTACAGTCTAATGCCCCTTCCCCCCCACAGTCACATCATTCCCAGGAGGCGGAGACAAGACCAGTCACCCTGCACAAGGTGAGAGAGCGGCAGTGAGCGGTCTTTATTACAGGAGGGGGGCGGAGACAAGACCAGTCATCCTGCACAAGAACAGAGAGCAGCGGTGATTGGTCTTTATTACAGGAGGGGGCGGAGACAAGACCAGTCACCCTGCACAAGAACAGAGAGCAGCGGTGATTGGTCTTTATTACAGGAGGAGGCGGAGACAAGACCAGTCACCCTGCACAAGGGGAGAGACCAGCAGTGACCGGTCTTTATTACAGGAAGTCTCACACTGGATGACGGCACAGATCTGGAAGAACACACAGGACTCTGGTATGAGGACGATACCTGCTGATGCCGGAGTTCAGCTTTAAGGTGAGCACTGCAGTGAGGGACTAACCGCTTTGCACACATATTGCCTAATGGAGGAAATGTATTTCTTTTCATTTCCTGTTTCAAAGACACAACAGGAAATGAGAGGAAAACACTGCAAGTAGACGTTTCCTCTTAGACCGTTATCACCGGAACAATTGTTCCCATGGAAAGATTTCTCCTCCCTTCATGTTCTGATGGACAGCTGTAAACGTTTGGATTTCTGTCCCCACAATGGTCTTCAGGACAGGAAGTGAGTGAGGGCGACTCTTCATAGCGGGGACAGACAACACTCACTCACTGTACTGTATCTATGGTGGACCAGGGTTGTCACCCTACACTGCTCTTCTGGTTCCGATTTCCTCCCCCTCTTCTCATCTCCATTACATTGGTGGAGGTGTTCTGTAGTTCACAGAAGATAGCAAGGAAAGCAGAAGACAAAGATCGTCCTCACACTAGAATCCTTTGTATTCTTCCTGAATCTCGGTCAGCTTTGTGTATTTCTTCCAGATCTGTGCAGCAATCCAGTGTGAGACTTGGAGCTTCCTGTAATAAAGACCAGCCACTGCTGCTCTCTCTCCTTGTGCAGGGTGACTGGTCTTGTCTCCGCCCCCTCCTGTAATAAAGACCGCTCACTGCTGCTGTCTGTTCTTGTGCAGGGTCACTGGTCTTGTCTCCGCCCCCTCCTGTAATAAAGACCAATCACTGCTGCTCTCTCCTTTTACAGGGTGACTGGTCTTGTCTCCGCCCCCTCCTGTAATAAAGACCAATCACTGCTCTCTCTCCTTTTACAGAGTGACTGGTCTTGTCTCCGCCCCCTCCTGTAATAAAGACCAGTCACTGCTGCTTCCACTCCTTGTGCAGGATGACTGGTCTTGTCTCCGCCCCCTCCTGTAATAAAGACCAATCACTGCTCTCTCTCCTTTTACAGGGTGACTGGTCTTGTCTCTGCCCCCTCCTGTAATAAAGACCAATCACTGCTGCTCTCTCCTTGTGCAGGGTGACTGGTCTTGTCTCCGCCCCTCCTGTAATAAAGACCAGACCCTGCTGCTCTCTCCTTTACATGGTTACTGGTCTTGTCTCCGCCCCTCTCCTGTAATAAAGACCAATCACTGCTGCTCTCTCCTTGTGCAGGGTGACTGGTCTTGTCTCCACCCACCTCCTGTAATAAAGACCGGTCACTGCTGCTTCCACTCCTTGTGCAGGGTGACTGGTCTTGTCTCCGCCCCCTACTGTCGTTTTCTACAGGCAGTCTGTAGTGGGTGGAGCTTCCTGTAATAAAGACCAGTCACTGTTGCTCTCTCTCCTTGTGCAGGGTGACTGGTCTTGTCCCTGCCCCCTCCTGTAGTTTCCAGTAGTGGGTGGGTCCTGCGTGGGCCCCTCCCACAGCCCTGCTCTCCGCACGGGCTGTGTACAGCACAGCGATGATGCCGCTGCTACTTTTACAAGGTAATACCTCGGTCTGGTGCACACAAAGCTGACTTTGATCCTTTTTTGCTCTATGGAGAAACACATCTGCATCATTTGTGTGCGCACACAGTTCATCTGTCATATGAAGACTTCACTCCGAGGACCCCGGTGCATGACCCGAGAGCGGCCTGTATAGAGAGCACACGCCGCCTTGACTCATCATCAGCAAAAACCTGACAGAGCTTCTAACCCCTCCAACAAATAACCCCTTTGTCTGGAGATTGACTTTAAATGCTGCTATTCCAGGGAAGCCCTTTAGTCTAAAGCCCCGGTCACATGTAGCGACTTATCGCGCGATTTCCGCCGCGATATCGCGCATTTTTGCCGCGCGATATCGCGAGAAGTCGCCAGGCTAATGATAGTCAATGGAGCTGTCTTAGCTCCATGTCGCGCGTCGCTCGTCGCGGTCGCTTCTACCGGTAGTACCGGACCCTTTTTTCGGCGGATTTTGCTTTTTTTCTACGGAGCCCGACGGAGAAGGTCGCGCGACCGTCGCCCCCGAAAGTCGCGCTATCCCGGCCGCTGCAAAGGTATGTCGCTACATGTGAATGGGGCCTAACACACACACA
>NW_017310798.1:729-3530 GCF_000935625.1 Nanorana parkeri | reverse complement strand
CGACTGATTTTCATAGACAATTTATTTTCCAGCGCTAAGTCAACATAAAATAGCAAACTTACAACAATTATTGAACATTTCGGAGCTATGAGGAAGGGACACAAGCTGTGCGGATCTCACTCAGGCTGCGGCTGGGACCAGGCTCTGCTGAAGACACAGACCCCCGCTCTGCTTTTTCGGGGACGGCGGCGGAGCCCTTTCCCGGAGAGTTCCCGAGCATGAGCCGTCTGTACAGCGGCCACCTTCCTCCGCTGGGGGGTGAGGTGCCCCCCGCCGGGCCGCCTCTGGTCTACCTCTACGGGGCGGAGAGGACTTTGATGCCCACCCTGGGCTTTGCTTCCCCCGGCGTCCTCGCCAGGCAGGAGCCGCCTCAGAAGCCGCCGTACAGCTACATCGCCCTGATCGCCATGGCCATCGAGGATGCCCCCGACCGCAGGGTCACCCTGAACGGCATCTACCAGTTCATCATGGACCGCTTCCCCTTCTACCACGACAACAAGCAAGGCTGGCAGAACTCCATCAGGCACAACCTGTCCCTCAACGACTGCTTCGTCAAAGTGCCCAGGGAGAAGGGCAGACCCGGAAAGGGCAGCTACTGGACCCTGGACCCCAAGTGCCTGGACATGTTCGAGAACGGCAACTTCAGACGGAGGAAGAGGAAGTCCAAGCCTTCGCCGTGCCAGGACGGCAAGAGGCGCAAGGCGGAATGTGCGGAGAGACCCGGGGACGGACAACCTACCTACGAGAGGTCAGTTGCCAGTGGGCTGCATGGGGGAGCTCAGATGGAGGACAGTGACCCAGGTTGTCCCACAGAGGTCCTCTCCTCCTCTGAGGAGTATGGAAGCTTTGGAGAGCTGATAAAAGTTTGCAGCTCCCCAGATATGACCTCTGTCACTTTAATGAACAGTCCACAGACATCCGGATGTCCAGCTACCTCTCTCTTATCTGACAAGGGGACCTTATCTACAGCTCAGGATGAGACCAGAAGCGCCGGGATCTTCCAAGACAGCCCCCCCGCTGAGGAGGAGGACCCCAGGCAAGACCTGGGCCATGGCAGACACCTGGATGAAGATCCCAGCAGCAGGGTTCCGGGAGGAGCCGGCGGCGAAGAAGAGGGGGCCACCTCGAAACACCCCAAAAACTTCAGCATAGACAGCATTCTGAGCTCGCAAACCGCAAAAGGAGGCGGAGGGGCTTGGGGGCTGCCGGGGTTCTCCAAGGGGACTATGGAGTGTCTTCCAGGCACCTACAGATATCACCCCCTTTTCCAGAGCCCCGGTATGTGCCCCCTGTTTAATACCTCCGTCATGATTGACTCCCAGCTCCAGGGGAGGTTCTATCAGATTGGACTCCCAATCCTTTCCTATCTCCCCCTGGCTCTCTCAGAGTCGGCGCTGCCCAAGTAGACCAGCAAATGTGTGGGGGGAAGGGGGGTGGAAGAGCGTCACTGGCTCTCCAGCTGTTGTGAAACTACAAATCCCAGCTTGAAATCAAAGTTTTGACTCTTCAGCACTTGTCTTTAACGGGTCGCTAAATGCCCCTCTGTGGTTCTCCTTCCACGAGGCTTTGGGGGGCAACTACAAGTCCCAGCCGGTCCTCAGCAGCTGCAGAGTCTCCTCACTTGACAAACTGATATTTTCTTTAAAAACTTTTTTTGTGCAGTTTTTTGCCTTTTTTTTGTGACCATGTGACAACCCCCAACAGGCTCTGCGATTGCATTAAACAGAAAAAGTTGGCTAACCAGACAAAGTAACGCGTTTTGCCAAGTCTTTCAGCCCCTCGGATTGCCATGACGTCACCATGATCCATTCGCCCCCCACCCCCCCCTCCCGGGGGGGCGCGGCCATGTTGTATTATTCTGCGCAATGTTCAGAAGGTACCGTGCAGCTTCTATAGGCAACCGGACTTCTTCCTGCAGAAGTGTTGGAGTATTAAATATCGGGCACTCAACCCATCGCTGTGGCGCTGCTGCCGGTTACTCGGCAACGGCAGAAGGAGTTCAAAATGACAGAGACAAATTCCCTCCGGGTCCGGGGACGGCCGGGATCTGTAGCTCAGCAGCAGCCGGAGTGCCAAAACTTGCCAGATGCTGATTGTCGGCTTCATTCATAATTAAATGCTCTGCAGTGCTGCTGCCACTCAATCTATAGGATGCAACGCCGGCTGGGACTTGTAGTTCAGCAGCAATGAAAAAGTCTTTAGTGATTCTGCAGCACTATAAGCCAGGTGTTGTCCTAGAGTGGCTGAGACTTGTAGTCCCGCAGCAGCTGCCGCCAAAAGAGTCCGATTTCAGGCTGATTGACGTTCAGACGCGGACAGCTCCTCGGCCCCCCGTGGCACTACAACACCCAGCATGCTCTCTGCTTCTCAAAAGGCGCTTTACCATGCATTGCGCACTATGGAAGTGGCGGGAACCGAAGCGGCCGCATTGTAACGACGTACCTCCTACCACCCCGCAGGAAACGCTAATATACATTATTATTATTATTATTCGCATCGCACAGAAAAATCCGCATGAATATCTCCGGCCATGTGTCGAAAGTGCGAACTTATCGAGTTGTGGGACCGCATGACTTCCGGTTTCCTCACAACTACGAGGTTTGCACACAAAACATGTTGCGCACGAGCGCCATCCGCGGCATTGCCCGATAGACATAGAGCAACGCAATAAAGTAATAAAATGATGTAGGATGACGGTAAGCCGGCGCGTTCTTTATCTCAGGTGCCCCACTCAATATGGCCGCCGCTTGAGTGGGGCACCTGAGATAAAGAACGCGCCGGAAGTCATGCGGTCCCACAAC
>NW_017310798.1:0-418 GCF_000935625.1 Nanorana parkeri | reverse complement strand
TGTGTGTGAGGGGGTGATGGTGGTGGTGTGTGTTGGGGGAGGGGATGGGGGGGTTGTGTATTAACCCCGTGCTGTTCTGGAAAGTAGAGATCTATATATAGCTATCTGGGCCAGTGACCCGTCTGGACTTTGATGCATTTATCTCTTTCTCACAGTCTGGGGGTCATCAGGGTTGGAGGAACAAAGCTGCAATGTCATCTGGGAAGCCCGCATGGGGTCTGCGAACCTCCGGCGTAGTCACCATCTGTAGCCAGACGCAAAATATGAAGAGAATAATAATCAATATTTACTAAAAAAAACTAATCTGTAATTGTTTCCGTTTCATATTGTTACTTTTATTATATATCACAAATGATACTTTACATTCACACTGCATCATTATACATTAGAGTGTAAGCTCCTCTGTACAGAGACTGAT
>NW_017310797.1:7377-13585 GCF_000935625.1 Nanorana parkeri | reverse complement strand
TCATTCTCCTTCTCTCCATCCATGCCCGCTCTGCTCTGTGAGATTAGCTGATACAAGCATGGAGGAGTGGGGGTTATCTCTGGGGTTCGGGCTGTTGGTGGTGTTTGCGGTCCGGTGGGAGGGGGCACTCGAGGGAGGTGTTTTGTAGTTCTCGCCCGGTATACATATAATGTGAATGATCTCGTCCTCTGTCTTCCTTTGTCTGTAGATCTTGTGTATGGCGACGCGCTCCCAAGTCACAGACCCTCCGGTCCCTCTCCATGACAGTCATGTGACGTCCCTCGGCACGGATGATGAGAACAGACTCGCTCAGGCTCCGCCTCTTAGGTATTATTGGAGCATTCTATGTATCTGCATCACGCCCCCTGTGGCCCCTCCCCCGCTCAGGATTATGTATGGAGAGCATGCTAGCAAGATTATAAAACATGTGTGCGGTTACTACGGGCAACAAGAAATGTTCCTCTTAGTATGTTCTTCACACATGATCCAGTCTTCTGGTCTCTTTATACTTCCATCCTTCCTTCTCTTCTTCCTTCCCTCCCATCCTTCCTTCCCTCCTCCTTCCTTCCCTCCTCCTTCCTTCCTTCCCTTCTTCCTTCCCTCCTCCTTCCTCCCCTCCCTCCTTCCTTCCCTCCCTTCTTCCTTCCTTCCCTTCTTCCTTCCTTCCCTTCTTCCTTCCCTCCTCCCCTCCTTCCTTCCTTCCTCCTCCCCTCCCTCCTTCCTTCCTCCTCCCCTCCCTCCTTCCTTCCCTCCTTCCTTTTTTCATCCTTCCCTCCTCCTTCCTTCCCTACTCCCCTCCCTCCTTCCTATCATCCTTCCCTCCTTCCTTTCATCCTTCCCTCCTCCTTCCTTTCATCCTTCCCTCCTCCTTCCTTTCATCCTTCCCTCCTCCTTCCTTTCATCCTTCCCTCCTCTCTTCTTCCTTCCTTCCCTCCAGGTGTATTGATGGTTCTCTCTCCTCTAGGAAAGGTCTCGGCACAGACAAAGGTGGAACATGGAAGACCGGAGAGCAGGAACAGGTGAGACCCAAAGAACAGAATAATGTGTGAATCCGCTGTGTGTCCAATGTGAATGTGGGGTGAATGGGGGGTGAATGTGGTGCTGCATTCCCTGATGGAGGAGAGATGTGATTGGCAATAATAATTGTTGTTGTCTGTAAGTTCTGATCTGATTGGCCCAGCATGGACATGCATGAGCTTAGTTTACACATTGAATATGGTGGGAGTCCATTGTGGACAAAGCTTGGCTCCAGACATGGGAATGGTGTGATCCGGAGTGGCTATTGGGTGAGTCTGGCGTGGGCGGGGCTATAGAGCCTGGTGTGGGCGGGGCTATAGAGCCTGGCGTGGGCGGGGCTATAGAGCCTGGTGTGGGCGGGGCTATAGAGCGTCTGGCGTGGGCGGGGCTATAGAGTCCAGCATGGGCGGGGCTATAGAGTCCAGCGTGGGTGGGGCTAGGTTCCAGTGTGGGCGGGGTTAGGGTCCAGCGTGGGCGGGGCTATGCTCCAGTGTCTCATCATCTGATTCTTCCAGGAATATATCTCGCTGAGCTCCAGAGATCGGGAACTTCTCCTCATCCGGGAAGGAAAATTCAGACCGCACAAGAAGCTGAAGAGCAACAAGAAGACCAGAAGGGAGGCCATGGAGAATTACCTGCAGCTTCTCTACAGACGGAAGGCGTGTATTCAGGTGATAGAGATCCTCCATGACAGACGGAGGCCGTGTATTCAGGTGACAGAGATCCTCCATGACAGACGGAAGGCGTGTATTCAGGTGATAGAGATCCTCCATGACAGACGGAGGCCGTGTATTCAGGTGACAGAGATCCTCCATGACAGACGGAAGGCGTGTATTCAGGTGATAGAGATCCTCCATGACAGACGGAGGCCGTGTATTCAGGTGACAGAGATCCTCCATGACAGACGGAAGGCGTGTATTCAGGTGATAGAGATCCTCCATGACAGACGGAGGCCGTGTATTCAGGTGACAGAGATCCTCCATGACAGACGGAAGGCGTGTATTCAGGTGATAGAGATCCTCCATGACAGACGGAGGCCGTGTATTCAGGTGACAGAGATCCTCCATGACAGACGGAAGGCGTGTATTCAGGTGATAGAGATCCTCCATGACAGACGGAGGCCGTGTATTCAGGTGACAGAGATCCTCCATGACAGACGGAAGGCGTGTATTCAGGTGATAGAGATCCTCCATGACAGACGGAGGCCGTGTATTCAGGTGACAGAGATCCTCCATGACAGACGGAAGGCGTGTATTCAGGTGATAGAGATCCTCCATGACAGACGGAGGCCGTGTATTCAGGTGACAGAGATCCTCCATGACAGACGGAAGGCGTGTATTCAGGTGATAGAGATCCTCCATGACAGACGGAGGCCGTGTATTCAGGTGACAGAGATCCTCCATGACAGACGGAAGGCGTGTATTCAGGTGATAGAGATCCTCCATGACAGACGGAGGCCGTGTATTCAGGTGACAGAGATCCTCCATGACAGACGGAAGGCGTGTATTCAGGTGATAGAGATCCTCCATGACAGACGGAGGCCGTGTATTCAGGTGACAGAGATCCTCCATGACAGACGGAAGGCGTGTATTCAGGTGATAGAGATCCTCCATGACAGACGGAGGCCGTGTATTCAGGTGACAGAGATCCTCCATGACAGACGGAAGGCGTGTATTCAGGTGATAGAGATCCTCCATGACAGACGGAGGCCGTGTATTCAGGTGACAGAGATCCTCCATGACAGACGGAAGGCGTGTATTCAGGTGATAGAGATCCTCCATGACAGACGGAGGCCGTGTATTCAGGTGACAGAGATCCTCCATGACAGACGGAAGGCGTGTATTCAGGTGATAGAGATCCTCCATGACAGACGGAGGCCGTGTATTCAGGTGACAGAGATCCTCCATGACAGACGGAAGGCGTGTATTCAGGTGATAGAGATCCTCCATGACAGACGGAGGCCGTGTATTCAGGTGACAGAGATCCTCCATGACAGACGGAAGGCGTGTATTCAGGTGATAGAGATCCTCCATGACAGACGGAGGCCGTGTATTCAGGTGACAGAGATCCTCCATGACAGACGGAAGGCGTGTATTCAGGTGATAGAGATCCTCCATGACAGACGGAGGCCGTGTATTCAGGTGACAGAGATCCTCCATGACAGACGGAAGGCGTGTATTCAGGTGATAGAGATCCTCCATGACAGACGGAGGCCGTGTATTCAGGTGACAGAGATCCTCCATGACAGACGGAAGGCGTGTATTCAGGTGATAGAGATCCTCCATGACAGACGGAGGCCGTGTATTCAGGTGACAGAGATCCTCCATGACAGACGGAAGGCGTGTATTCAGGTGATAGAGATCCTCCATGACAGACGGAGGCCGTGTATTCAGGTGACAGAGATCCTCCATGACAGACGGAAGGCGTGTATTCAGGTGATAGAGATCCTCCATGACAGACGGAGGCCGTGTATTCAGGTGACAGAGATCCTCCATGACAGACGGAAGGCGTGTATTCAGGTGATAGAGATCCTCCATGACAGACGGAGGCCGTGTATTCAGGTGACAGAGATCCTCCATGACAGACGGAAGGCGTGTATTCAGGTGATAGAGATCCTCCATGACAGACGGAGGCCGTGTATTCAGGTGACAGAGATCCTCCATGACAGACGGAAGGCGTGTATTCAGGTGATAGAGATCCTCCATGACAGACGGAGGCCGTGTATTCAGGTGACAGAGATCCTCCATGACAGACGGAAGGCGTGTATTCAGGTGATAGAGATCCTCCATGACAGACGGAGGCCGTGTATTCAGGTGACAGAGATCCTCCATGACAGACGGAAGGCGTGTATTCAGGTGATAGAGATCCTCCATGACAGACGGAGGCCGTGTATTCAGGTGACAGAGATCCTCCATGACAGACGGAAGGCGTGTATTCAGGTGATAGAGATCCTCCATGACAGACGGAGGCCGTGTATTCAGGTGACAGAGATCCTCCATGACAGACGGAAGGCGTGTATTCAGGTGATAGAGATCCTCCATGACAGACGGAGGCCGTGTATTCAGGTGACAGAGATCCTCCATGACAGACGGAAGGCGTGTATTCAGGTGATAGAGATCCTCCATGACAGACGGAGGCCGTGTATTCAGGTGACAGAGATCCTCCATGACAGACGGAAGGCGTGTATTCAGGTGATAGAGATCCTCCATGACAGACGGAGGCCGTGTATTCAGGTGACAGAGATCCTCCATGACAGACGGAAGGCGTGTATTCAGGTGATAGAGATCCTCCATGACAGACGGAGGCCGTGTATTCAGGTGACAGAGATCCTCCATGACAGACGGAAGGCGTGTATTCAGGTGATAGAGATCCTCCATGACAGACGGAGGCCGTGTATTCAGGTGACAGAGATCCTCCATGACAGACGGAAGGCGTGTATTCAGGTGATAGAGATCCTCCATGACAGACGGAGGCCGTGTATTCAGGTGACAGAGATCCTCCATGACAGACGGAAGGCGTGTATTCAGGTGATAGAGATCCTCCATGACAGACGGAGGCCGTGTATTCAGGTGACAGAGATCCTCCATGACAGACGGAAGGCGTGTATTCAGGTGATAGAGATCCTCCATGACAGACGGAGGCCGTGTATTCAGGTGACAGAGATCCTCCATGACAGACGGAAGGCGTGTATTCAGGTGATAGAGATCCTCCATGACAGACGGAGGCCGTGTATTCAGGTGACAGAGATCCTCCATGACAGACGGAAGGCGTGTATTCAGGTGATAGAGATCCTCCATGACAGACGGAGGCCGTGTATTCAGGTGACAGAGATCCTCCATGACAGACGGAAGGCGTGTATTCAGGTGATAGAGATCCTCCATGACAGACGGAGGCCGTGTATTCAGGTGACAGAGATCCTCCATGACAGACGGAAGGCGTGTATTCAGGTGATAGAGATCCTCCATGACAGACGGAGGCCGTGTATTCAGGTGACAGAGATCCTCCATGACAGACGGAAGGCGTGTATTCAGGTGATAGAGATCCTCCATGACAGACGGAGGCCGTGTATTCAGGTGACAGAGATCCTCCATGACAGACGGAAGGCGTGTATTCAGGTGATAGAGATCCTCCATGACAGACGGAGGCCGTGTATTCAGGTGACAGAGATCCTCCATGACAGACGGAAGGCGTGTATTCAGGTGATAGAGATCCTCCATGACAGACGGAGGCCGTGTATTCAGGTGACAGAGATCCTCCATGACAGACGGAAGGCGTGTATTCAGGTGATAGAGATCCTCCATGACAGACGGAGGCCGTGTATTCAGGTGACAGAGATCCTCCATGACAGACGGAAGGCGTGTATTCAGGTGATAGAGATCCTCCATGACAGACGGAGGCCGTGTATTCAGGTGATAGAGAACCTCCATGGATTGGTGATGGAGGACGATACCGTTACATATAAGGGACACATTGTATCACACGCAGCTTTGGCTGAGTACTCTTTGCTGATTGGACGAGGAAGTTGATGGGTGTGGTTTTCTTCATGTTGCTCCTCCTTAGATCCCTGAGGATGAGGCTGTGAAGGAGGATGAGGCTGTGGAGGAGGAGCCTCCAGTCAGGACCGCGGAGGAGGTTCCGGGAGGATTCTTTAGTGACTCCGCCTTCGCATTCCCTTCTCGTTCTTCGTCTAGAGACCAACAGGTCCGTGCGCGCCAACTTCTGGAGGCTTATTTGTATGTTGGGGGTAGTTGTACAAGTACCAGGCGTGTATGGTATGGATTCTGATGTTGGGGGTAGTTGTACCAGGCGTGTATGGTATGGATGGTGATGTTGGGGGTAGTTGTACCAGACGTGTATGGTATGGATGCTGATGGTAATGTTGGGGGTAGTTGTATCAGACGTGTATGGTATGGATGCTGATGGTAATGTTGGGGGTAGTTGTACCAGGCGTGTATGGTTGGATGCTGATGGTAATGTTGGGGGTAGTTGTACCAGTCGTGTATGTTATGGATGCTGATGGTAATGTTGGGGGTAGTTGTACCAGGTGTGTATGGTATGGATGCTGATGGTAATGTTGGGGGTAGTTGTACCAGACGTGTATGTTATGGATGCTGATGGTAATGTTGGGGGTAGTTGTACCAGGTGTGTATGGTATGGATGCTGATGGTAATGTTGGGGGTAGTTGTACCAG
>NW_017310797.1:6768-6978 GCF_000935625.1 Nanorana parkeri | reverse complement strand
TCCCAGACGTGGTTGTGATGGTTGCTGATGGTAATGGTGGGGGTAGTTGTACCTGTACCAGGCGTGTATGGTATGGATGCTGACGGTAATGTTGGGGGTAGTTGTACCAGATGTGTATGGTATGGATGCTGATGGTAATGTTGGGGGTAGTTGTACCAGACGTGTATGGTATGGATGCTGATGGTAATGTTGGGGGTAGTTGTACCAGGC
>NW_017310797.1:0-6639 GCF_000935625.1 Nanorana parkeri | reverse complement strand
CCTCCATGACAGACGGAGGCCGTGTATTCAGGTGACAGAGATCCTCCATGACAGACGGAAGGCGTGTATTCAGGTGATAGAGATCCTCCATGACAGACGGAGGCCGTGTATTCAGGTGATAGAGAACCTCCATGGATTGGTGATGGAGGACGATACCGTTACATATAAGGGACACATTGTATCACACGCAGCTTTGGCTGAGTACTCTTTGCTGATTGGACGAGGAAGTTGATGGGTGTGGTTTTCTTCATGTTGCTCCTCCTTAGATCCCTGAGGATGAGGCTGTGAAGGAGGATGAGGCTGTGGAGGAGGAGCCTCCAGTCAGGACCGCGGAGGAGGTTCCGGGAGGATTCTTTAGTGACTCCGCCTTCGCATTCCCTTCTCGTTCTTCGTCTAGAGACCAACAGGTCCGTGCGCGCCAACTTCTGGAGGCTTATTTGTATGTTGGGGGTAGTTGTACAAGTACCAGGCGTGTATGGTATGGATTCTGATGTTGGGGGTAGTTGTACCAGGCGTGTATGGTATGGATGGTGATGTTGGGGGTAGTTGTACCAGACGTGTATGGTATGGATGCTGATGGTAATGTTGGGGGTAGTTGTACCAGACGTGTATGGTATGGATGCTGATGGTAATGTTGGGGGTAGTTGTACCAGGTGTGTATGGTATGGATGCTGATGGTGATGTTGGGGGTAGTTGTACCAGACGTGTATGGTATGGATGCTGATGGTAATGTTGGGGGTAGTTGTACCAGGTGTGTATGGTATGGATGCTGATGGTAATGTTGGGGGTAGTTGTACCAGGCATGGATGGTATGGATGCTGACGGTAATGTTGGGGGTAGTTCTACCAGACGTGTATGGTATGGATGTTGATGGTAATGTTGGGGGTAGTTGTACCAGGCGTGTATGGTATGGATGCTGATGGTAATGTTGGGGGTAGTTGTACCAGACGTGTATGGTATGGATGCTGATGGTAATGTTGGGGGTAGTTGTACCAGACGTGTATGGTATGGATGCTGATGGTAATGTTGGGGGTAGTTGTACCAGACGTGTATGGTATGGATGCTGATGGTAATGTTGGGGGTAGTTGTACCAGACGTGTATGGTATGGATGCTGATGGTAATGTTGGGGGTAGTTGTACCAGACGTGTATGGTATGGATGCTGATGGTAATGTTGGGGGTAGTTGTACCAGACGTGTATGGTATGGATGCTGATGGTAATGTTGGGGGTAGTTGTACCAGGCGTGTATGGTATGGATGCTGATGGTAATGTTGGGGGTAGTTGTACCAGACGTGTATGGTATGGATGCTGATGGTAATGTTGGGGGTAGTTGTACCAGACGTGTATGGTATGGATGCTGATGGTAATGTTGGGGGTAGTTGTACCAGACGTGTATGGTATGGATGCTGATGGTAATGTTGGGGGTAGTTGTACCAGGCGTGTATGGTATGGATGCTGATGGTAATGTTGGGGGTAGTTGTACCAGGCGTGTATGGTATGGATGCTGATGGTAATGTTGGGGGTAGTTGTACCAGACGTGTATGTTATGGATGCTGATGGTAATGTTGGGGGTAGTTGTACCAGGTGTGTATGGTATGGATGCTGATGGTGATGTTGGGGGTAGTTGTACCAGACGTGTATGGGATATGCTGATGGTAATGTTGGGGGTAGTTGTACCAGGCGTGTATGGTATGGATGCTGATGGTAATGTTGGGGGTAGTTGTACCAGGCATGTATGGTATGGATGGTGATGGTAATGTTGGGGGTAGTTGTACCAGGCGTGTATGGTATGGATGTTGATGGTAATGTTGGGGGTAGTTGTACCAGGCGTGTATGGTATGGAGGGTGATGGTAATGTTGGGGGTAGTTGTACCAGACGTGTATGGTATGGATGGTAATGTTGGGGGTAGTTGTACCAGACGTGTATGTTATGGATGCTGATGGTAATGTTGGGGGTAGTTGTACCAGTACCAGGCGTGTATGGTATGGATGCTGACGGTAATGTTGGGGGTAGTTGTACCAGATGTGTATGGTATGGATGCTGATGGTAATGTTGGGGGTAGTTGTACCAGGCGTGTATGGTATGGATGGGGATGTTGGGGGTAGTTGTACCAGGCGTGTATGGTATGGATGGGGATGTTGGGGGTAGTTGTACCAGGCGTGTATGGTATGGATGGGGATGTTGGGGGTAGTTGTACCAGGCGTGTATGGTATGGATGGGGATGTTGGGGGTAGTTGTACCAGGCGTGTATGGTATGGATGGGGATGTTGGGGGTAGTTGTACCAGGCGTGTATGGTATGGATGGGGATGTTGGGGGTAGTTGTACCAGGCGTGTATGGTATGGATGGGGATGTTGGGGGTAGTTGTACCAGGCGTGTATGGTATGGATGGGGATGTTGGGGGTAGTTGTACCAGGCGTGTATGGTATGGATGGGGATGTTGGGGGTAGTTGTACCAGGCGTGTATGGTATGGATGGGGATGTTGGGGGTAGTTGTACCAGGCGTGTATGGTATGGATGGGGATGTTGGGGGTAGTTGTACCAGGCGTGTATGGTATGGATGGGGATGTTGGGGGTAGTTGTACCAGGCGTGTATGGTATGGATGGGGATGTTGGGGGTAGTTGTACCAGGCGTGTATGGTATGGATGGGGATGTTGGGGGTAGTTGTACCAGGCGTGTATGGTATGGATGGGGATGTTGGGGGTAGTTGTACCAGGCGTGTATGGTATGGATGGGGATGTTGGGGGTAGTTGTACCAGGCGTGTATGGTATGGATGGGGATGTTGGGGGTAGTTGTACCAGGCGTGTATGGTATGGATGGGGATGTTGGGGGTAGTTGTACCAGGCGTGTATGGTATGGATGGGGATGTTGGGGGTAGTTGTACCAGGCGTGTATGGTATGGATGGGGATGTTGGGGGTAGTTGTACCAGGCGTGTATGGTATGGATGGGGATGTTGGGGGTAGTTGTACCAGGCGTGTATGGTATGGATGGGGATGTTGGGGGTAGTTGTACCAGGCGTGTATGGTATGGATGGGGATGTTGGGGGTAGTTGTACCAGGCGTGTATGGTATGGATGGGGATGTTGGGGGTAGTTGTACCAGGCGTGTATGGTATGGATGGGGATGTTGGGGGTAGTTGTACCAGGCGTGTATGGTATGGATGGGGATGTTGGGGGTAGTTGTACCAGGCGTGTATGGTATGGATGGGGATGTTGGGGGTAGTTGTACCAGGCGTGTATGGTATGGATGGGGATGTTGGGGGTAGTTGTACCAGGCGTGTATGGTATGGATGGGGATGTTGGGGGTAGTTGTACCAGGCGTGTATGGTATGGATGGGGATGTTGGGGGTAGTTGTACCAGGCGTGTATGGTATGGATGGGGATGTTGGGGGTAGTTGTACCAGGCGTGTATGGTATGGATGGGGATGTTGGGGGTAGTTGTACCAGGCGTGTATGGTATGGATGGGGATGTTGGGGGTAGTTGTACCAGGCGTGTATGGTATGGATGGGGATGTTGGGGGTAGTTGTACCAGGCGTGTATGGTATGGATGGGGATGTTGGGGGTAGTTGTACCAGGCGTGTATGGTATGGATGGGGATGTTGGGGGTAGTTGTACCAGGCGTGTATGGTATGGATGGGGATGTTGGGGGTAGTTGTACCAGGCGTGTATGGTATGGATGGGGATGTTGGGGGTAGTTGTACCAGGCGTGTATGGTATGGATGGGGATGTTGGGGGTAGTTGTACCAGGCGTGTATGGTATGGATGGGGATGTTGGGGGTAGTTGTACCAGGCGTGTATGGTATGGATGGGGATGTTGGGGGTAGTTGTACCAGGCGTGTATGGTATGGATGGGGATGTTGGGGGTAGTTGTACCAGGCGTGTATGGTATGGATGGGGATGTTGGGGGTAGTTGTACCAGGCGTGTATGGTATGGATGGGGATGTTGGGGGTAGTTGTACCAGGCGTGTATGGATGGTAATGTTGGGGGTAGTTGTACCAGGCATGGTGGTGTCTGTCCATACATGTGAGGTCTATGGATGGTGCCCCTCGGTCTGCACAGACCCCACCACTCTACAACACGCAGAGCTCTTCCCTGGTCCTGATGGTCGACAAATCTCCAGGACGGTTCTCCTGTCTATCCATATGTGACCGATCCCGGCTAAAATGCTGGCGTGTGCCGATCCCTCGCAAGACGCACCTTCAATGCTCTTTACTGGGGAACGCCTGTCTGGTCACGTGGGGGAGAATTGCGTGTTGGGGTCACGGTAGGAGGAGGTTGTGGAAGGTGTAGGATTGCGTGTTGGGGTCACGGGAGGAGGAGGGTATAGGATTGCGTGTTGGGGTAATGGGAGGAGGAGGGTGTAGGATTGCGTGTTGGGGTCACGGGAGGAGGAGGGTGTAGGATTGCGTGTTGGGGTCACGGGAGGAGGAGGGTGTAGGATTGCGTGTTGGGGTCACGGGAGGAGGAGGGTGTAGGATTGCGTGTTGGGGTCACGGGAGGAGGAGGGTGTAGGATTGCGTGTTGGGGTCACGGGAGGAGGAGGGTGTAGGATTGCGTGTTGGGGTCACGGGAGGAGGAGGGTGTAGGATTGCGTGTTGGGGTCACGGGAGGAGGAGGGTGTAGGATTGCGTGTTGGGGTCACGGGAGGAGGAGGGTGTAGGATTGCGTGTTGGGGTCACGGGAGGAGGAGGGTGTAGGATTGCGTGTTGGGGTCACGGGAGGAGGAGGGTGTAGGATTGCGTGTTGGGGTCACGGGAGGAGGAGGGTGTAGGATTGCGTGTTGGGGTCACGGGAGGAGGAGGGTGTAGGATTGCGTGTTGGGGTCACGGGAGGAGGAGGGTGTAGGATTGCGTGTTGGGGTCACGGGAGGAGGAGGGTGTAGGATTGCGTGTTGGGGTCACGGGAGGAGGAGGGTGTAGGATTGCGTGTTGGGGTCACGGGAGGAGGAGGGTGTAGGATTGCGTGTTGGGGTCACGGGAGGAGGAGGGTGTAGGATTGCGTGTTGGGGTCACGGGAGGAGGAGGGTGTAGGATTGCGTGTTGGGGTCACGGGAGGAGGAGGGTGTAGGATTGCGTGTTGGGGTCACGGGAGGAGGAGGGTGTAGGATTGCGTGTTGGGGTCACGGGAGGAGGAGGGTGTAGGATTGCGTGTTGGGGTCACGGGAGGAGGAGGGTGTAGGATTGCGTGTTGGGGTCACGGGAGGAGGAGGGTGTAGGATTGCGTGTTGGGGTCACGGGAGGAGGAGGGTGTAGGATTGCGTGTTGGGGTCACGGGAGGAGGAGGGTGTAGGATTGCGTGTTGGGGTCACGGGAGGAGGAGGGTGTAGGATTGCGTGTTGGGGTCACGGGAGGAGGAGGGTGTAGGATTGCGTGTTGGGGTCACGGGAGGAGGAGGGTGTAGGATTGCGTGTTGGGGTCACGGGAGGAGGAGGGTGTAGGATTGCGTGTTGGGGTCACGGGAGGAGGAGGGTGTAGGATTGCGTGTTGGGGTCACGGGAGGAGGAGGGTGTAGGATTGCGTGTTGGGGTCACGGGAGGAGGAGGGTGTAGGATTGCGTGTTGGGGTCACGGGAGGAGGAGGGTGTAGGATTGCGTGTTGGGGTCACGGGAGGAGGAGGGTGTAGGATTGCGTGTTGGGGTCACGGGAGGAGGAGGGTGTAGGATTGCGTGTTGGGGTCACGGGAGGAGGAGGGTGTAGGATTGCGTGTTGGGGTCACGGGAGGAGGAGGGTGTAGGATTGCGTGTTGGGGTCACGGGAGGAGGAGGGTGTAGGATTGCGTGTTGGGGTCACGGGAGGAGGAGGGTGTAGGATTGCGTGTTGGGGTCACGGGAGGAGGAGGGTGTAGGATTGCGTGTTGGGGTCACGGGAGGAGGAGGGTGTAGGATTGCGTGTTGGGGTCACGGGAGGAGGAGGGTGTAGGATTGCGTGTTGGGGTCACGGGAGGAGGAGGGTGTAGGATGGCGTGTTGGGGTCACGGGAGGAGGAGGTTGAATTGAATTTGTTCTGTTCTTTAGGCTTCAATCTCATCCATTGGAACCTTTCCAAACTCCGCCCTCCTCCAGCTTCTCTGGCCAATGGAACGAGGGGAAATCCATCAACAGGTAACTAAACCAACTTCATGTGAATGGCATGTCATGTATGGGGGTCAGTCTGTATCTGGGGGGGTCATTGAACACGTATGTTCTTCCACCTGCAGAAAGCAGCGGAAAGGCCGATCTTCTTCTCCAGATACATCTCCAATGTGAAGGAAGAAATAGAAGAAGCGGATGAAGATGAGGAGGACGAGGTGACTGAGGAGCTGGAGGACTCCAGTGACATCCCGGCCGTCCTTCAGAGAATCACAACACGTATGGAAGAGTCGGCTCCAGAACCGGATACAACTCCCGTTCCATCATCACCAACCCACCCCATCCAGAGACACGAGGAGAGGAAAACCACCTCACTGCCTCAGGTACATCATCCCCAGACAAGGTGACTTCTTACCAGTGTGAGGTCATGTGACATGTGTGAGGTCATGTGACATGTCTGAGGTCATGTGACATGGTGCTCCTCCCAAAGAGAGAGACGGTGAGCCCCTGTTATGTATGATGAGGAAGCCTCTATACTGAGTGTTCTCCATTCATAACATGAGGATTTC
>NW_017310796.1:14850-15547 GCF_000935625.1 Nanorana parkeri | reverse complement strand
GATCCGGTCACATGATGGGACAGACAAGGGGGATCCGGTCAGATCTCTAACTTACCCTCCTGTCCATTGAGTCATTGGGGGAGAACATTGGTTTGCCCCCCGGGGGGTGTGGCTCGTCCTGTGGGGGCGGGTCCCAGGATGTCTCGCCCGTCACTGGATTATAGAAGTAGAATTGTCGGCTGGATTCATCGAAGTGTTTCTCCCAGTCGGAGTCCTCGGGGGCGGGGCTTAGAGATGCTGGAGAGATGAGCGGCTCCTCCCAGGTGGTCTCCCCGGTCACAGAGTTGTAGTAGAAGAGCTGACCACTTCCCCGGTCTATGTGCGTCTCCCAGTCCTCTATGGTGCTGGAGGAACTCAGGTGCTGCGCTCTCGGCTGGTCCCCGCCCCTCCGAAACTCCTCCACGTTCACATAGAAGGATTCTTCCTCCTCATTCACCACCAGAAGGCAAGCAGAAAGGTCAATGATACTACGGATCCCATCATACCCCTATATACTACGGATCCCATCATACCCCTACTGCACCCCTATTTACTACGGATCCCATCATACCCCTATATACTACGGATCCCATCATACCCCTATATACTACGGATCCCATCATACCCCTACTGCACCCCTATTTACTACGGATCCCATCATACCCCTACTGCACCCCATATACTACAGATCCCATCATACCCCTACTGCACCCCAGAT
>NW_017310796.1:12836-13617 GCF_000935625.1 Nanorana parkeri | reverse complement strand
CTGCAGGGTCTGTGCTGTGCAATGTGTGCGATGTTCTGCAGAGTTGAAGCATCAAAACAAAACACAGAAGCCGCAAACATCTTCCTGTCGCTGCAAACAGGAAACAGGAAGTGCTAACCCAGACCTCCGTCACCTGCACCGCAGCACATCACTCCCCATACACTGCAGCACATCACTCCCCATACACTGCAGCTGCAGGGTCTGTGCTGTGCAATGTGTGCGATGTTCTGCAGGGTCTGTGCTGTGCAATGTGTGCGATGTTCTGCAGGGTCTGTGCTGTGCAATGTGTGCGATGTTCTGCAGGGTCTGTGCTGTGCAATGTGTGCGATGTTCTGCAGAGTTGAAGCATCAAAACAAAACACAGAAGCCGCAAACATCTTCCTGTCGCTGCAAACAGGAAACAGGAAGTGCTAACCCAGACCTCCGTCACCTGCACCGCAGCACATCACTCCCCATACACTGCAGCCCATCACTCCCCATACACTGCAGCACATCACTCCCCATACACCGCAGCACATCACTCCCCATACACCGCAGCACATTACTCCCCATATCCCCCCCCCTCACCTGACCAATGCCAGAACACCTACCAAGATCAACCACCTGGAACAACAACCACCAGCATCTACCAAGCCCCTCCCTTACCCCTCCAGCCAGAATAAAAGGGCCAGTACCTAGGGTTGCCACCTGTCCGGGATTCACCTGGACAGTCCGGGTTTTGAATGTTGTGTTCGGGTGTCATGGCAGCAGAGACCCGGACACAAGATGTCAGGCAGTTGGG
>NW_017310796.1:10802-12781 GCF_000935625.1 Nanorana parkeri | reverse complement strand
CACTGAAAATAGTCTCCGCTGTGATATTTACATATGAAAAGCCGCAACTCCTCCCCAAAACCTTTCTGTGCGTCCCGAGAGTGTTCGGGTTTTGCTGGAAGAAAAGGTGGCAACCCTACTGGGGGGCAGGGCATGGGGGCGGGGCATAGCCCTACGTACCCTATACAGCTAATATAGAGGGACCAGTATCAGAAGATGGGGGGCGGGGCATAGCCCTACGTACCCCATACAGCTAATATAGAGGGACCAGTATCAGCAGATGGGGGCGGGGCATAGCCCTACGTACCCCATACAGCTAATATAGAGGGACCAGTATCAGAAGAGGGGGGCGGGGCATAGCCCTACGTACCCCATACAGCTAATATAGAGGGACCAGTATCAGCAGATGGGGGCGGGGCATAGCCCTACGTACCCCATACAGCTAATATAGAGGGACCAGTATCAGAAGATGGGGGCGGGGCATAGCCCTACGTACCCCATACAGCTAATATAGAGGGACCAGTATCAGCAGATGGGGGCGGGGCATAGCCCTACGTACCCCATACAGCTAATATAGAGGGACCAGTATCAGAAGATGGGGGCGGGGCATAGCCCTACGTACCCCATACAGCTAATATAGAGGGACCAGTATCAGCAGATGGGGGCGGGGCATAGCCCTACGTACCCCATACAGCTAATATAGAGGGACCAGTATCAGAAGATGGGGGCGGGGCATAGCCCTACGTACCCCATACAGCTAATATAGAGGGACCAGTATCAGCAGATGGGGGCGGGGCATAGCCCTACGTACCCCATACAGCTAATATAGAGGGACCAGTATCAGAAGATGGGGGCGGGGCATAGCCCTACGTACCCCATACAGCTAATATAGAGGGACCAGTATCAGCAGATGGGGGCGGGGCATAGCCCTACGTACCCCATACAGCTAATATAGAGGGACCAGTATCAGAAGATGGGGGCGGGGCATAGCCCTACGTACCCCATACAGCTAATATAGAGGGACCAGTATCAGCAGATGGGGGCGGGGCATAGCCCTACGTACCCCATACAGCTAATATAGAGGGACCAGTACCAGAAGATGGGGGGCGGGGCATAGCCCTACGTACCCCATACAGCTAATATAGAGGGACCAGTATCAGCAGATGGGGGCGGGGCATAGCCCTACGTACCCCATACAGCTAATATAGAGGGACCAGTACCAGAAGATGGGGGGCGGGGCATAGCCCTACGTACCCCATACAGCTAATATAGAGGGACCAGAATCAGCAGATGGGGGCGGGGCATAGCCCTACGTACCCCATACAGCTAATATAGAGGGACCAGTATCAGAAGATGGGGGCGGGGCATAGCCCTACGTACCCCATACAGCTAATATAGAGGGACCAGTATCAGCAGATGGGGGGCGGGGCATAGCCCTACGTACCCCATACAGCTAATATAGAGGGACCAGTATCAGCAGATGGGGGGCGGGGCATAGCCCTACGTACCCCATACAGCTAATATAGAGGGACCAGTACCAGAAGATGGGGGGGCGGGGCGTAGCCCTACGTACCCCATACAGCTAATATAGAGGGACCAGTACCAGAAGATGGAGCAGTGACCTTGCAGTCAGTATAGACCACATCAACCAGTATAAAGGTCAGTTAGGGTTCAACTGTCACCCACGCCGGAACCACCAAGCCCTTTTCTTACACCTTCCAGCCAGTATAGAGGGGGCAGTTGTAGAAGATAGGGGCAGTGACTCCTCAGTACCCCTCCAGCTACAATAGAGGGTCCAGTATTAGGGGATGGGGCCAGTAAACCTTAAGTACCCTCTCCAGCCAGTACAGGGGCCAGTTTCAGGAGATGGGGGGCAGTGACCCTTAGGAGGGGCCAGTTTCAGGAGATGGGGGGCAGTGAGCCTTAGGAGGGGCCAGTATCAGGAGATGGGGGGCAGTGACCCTTAGGAGGGGCCAGTTTCAGGAGATGGGGGGCAGTGA
>NW_017310796.1:6802-9647 GCF_000935625.1 Nanorana parkeri | reverse complement strand
CTCCCCCCCCCCCCCCCCCGTTGTTGCAGGAAGAGGACATGGTGGCTTCCAGTCTCCACCTCCTTATCGGTACCTGTGCGGTGCTGGGGAGGCTGAGCCCTTTCCTCCTCATCCTCCGAGAGGCTCGAGTAAAGAAATCCACCATGATGGCACTTCACCAGGAGAGTTCCTCCGATACACATCGCTCAGACGTACCAGAGACGAGAAAGGAGAACTGGCGGCCGGAGAGACTTGTGAAATCTTCATTCATTTCCTGTGATGAGCCGAGCGGAGGAAACGTTCTTCTCTCCCACACAGGGCAGCCCGCCCACAATTGCCCCGCCAACCAGCATGGAGCTGCCCCCGGGGGGCAAACTTCTACTGATACTACAATCAACATCAATGGATACAACATATCAAATGAAGTCCCTTCCTCTCCTCCTAATATTATATATACACCATCCTGAAGAACCAGAGCCCAATAATCCCAGAACCACCAGAAGCCGGCCATTGGAGGGCAGACAAGAGATGTCAGAGGATCTACTCTCCACGGAGCCAATAAAGATGTCGGAGGATCTAGAATCCACGGAGCCAATAAAGATGTCGGAGGGTTTGGAATCCGTGGAGACAGACAATAAAGATGTCGGAGGATCTAGACTCCACGGAGCCAATAAAGATGTCGGAGGATCTAGACTCCACGGAGCCAATAAAGATGTCGGAGGATCTAGACTCCACGGAGCCTATAAAGATGTCGGAGGGTTTAGACTCCACGGAGCCAATAAAGATGTCGGAGGATCTAGACTCCACGGAGCCAATAAAGATGTCGGAGGGTTTGGAATCCGTGGAGACAATAAAGATGTCGGAGGGTTTGGAATCCACGGATCCAATAAAGATATCGGAGGATCTAGGCTCCACGGAGCCAATGAAGATGTCGGAGGATCTAGACTCCACGGAGCCAATAAAGATGTCGGAGGATCTAGACTCCACGGATCCAATAAAGATGTCGGAGGATCAAGACTCCACGGAGCCTATAAAGATGTTGGAGGATCTAGACTCCACGGATCCAATAAAGATGTCGGAGGATCTAGACTCCACTGAGCCAATAAAGATGTCGGAGGATTTAGACTCCACAGATCCAATAATGATGTCGGAGGATCTAGACTCCACGGAGCCAATAAAGATGTCGGAGGATTTAGACTCCACGTATGTTGGAGGATCTAGACTCCACGGAGCCAATAAAGATGTCGGAGGATCTAGACTCCACTGAGCCAATAAAGATGTCGGAGGATTTAGACTCCACAGATCCAATAATGATGTCGGAGGATCTAGACTCCACGGAGCCAATAAAGATGTCGGAGGATTTAGACTCCACGGAGCCAATAAAGATGTCGGAGGGTTTGGAATCCGTGGAGACAATAAAGATGTCGGAGGATCTAGACTCCACGGAGCCAATAAAGATGTCGGAGGATCTAGAATACACGGATCCAATAAAGATGTCAGAGGATCTAGAATACACGGATCCAATAAAGATGTCGGAGGATCTAGACTCCACGGATCCAATAAAGATGTCGGAGGATCTAGACTCCACGGAGCCAATAAAGATGTCGGAGGATCTAGACTCCACGGAGCCAATAAAGATGTCGGAGGACCTAGAATACACGGATCCAATAAAGATGTCAGAGGATCTAGAATACACGGATCCAATAAAGATGTCGGAGGATCTAGACTCCACGGATCCAATAAAGATGTCGGAGGATCTAGACTCCACGGAGCCAATAAAGATGTCGGAGGATCTAGACTCCACGGAGCCAATAAAGATGTCGGAGGGTTTGGAATCCGTTGAGACAATAAAGATGTCGGAGGGTTTGGAATCCACGGAGCCAATGAAGATGTCGGAGGATCTAGACTCCACGGATCCAATAAAGATGTCGGAGGATCTACAATCCACGGAGCCAATAAAGATGACGGAGGATCTAGGCTCCACGGAGCCAATGAAGATGTCGGAGGATCTAGACTCCACGGAGCCAATAAAGATGTCGGAGGGTTTGGAATCCGTGGAGACAATAAAGATGTCGGAGGATCTAGACTCCACGGATCCAATAAAGATGTCGGAGGATCTAGACTCCACGGATCCAATAAAGATGTCGGAGGATCTAGACTCCACGGATCCAATAAAGATGTCGGAGGATCTACAATCCACGGAGCCAATAAAGATGTCGGAGGATCTAGACTCCACGGATCCAATAAAGATGTCGGAGGATCTAGACTCCACGGATCCAATAAAGATGTCGGAGGATCTAGACTCCACGGAGCCAATAAAGATGTCGGAGGATCTAGACTCCACGGAGCCAATAAAGATGTCGGAGGTTTGGAATCCGTGGAGACAATAAAGATGTCGGAGGTTTGGAATCCGTGGAGATGGAGACGGTTGGATTTTTGGTCAGGGAGACTCGTCCTGAACTTCTCAACTTTTCTTTTTCTACAAATTCTTTCCCGTTATTCCCACATTCCGGAGTGTCTCCGCGCACTCTCAGAGGTTGTGGAATAGAGACGGGGGATGGGAAGACATCGTTCCCGGTGATCACTGCAACCTCCCGGAACCCCAAAACAGCCGATGTCACTGCGATGGAGCCAACCACGATCATTCCGCCGCAGTCACATGTCACTGGATTCTTCTCATAGTCAGTGACGTCGTTGGAGCCCTCAGCAGAATGAATGGGGCCCCTGAATATCAAATACAAATCTAAATGAATTTCGGGGTGCTTAGAATGACTCACCGCAGCCAGACATACCGTGTCGGGGTGCAAGCGTCTGACTCCATAACTTTGCTGCAGGAAGACTTCATCAGACATGTTCCCCTACAGTC
>NW_017310796.1:2768-5421 GCF_000935625.1 Nanorana parkeri | reverse complement strand
CAATCACACAAAATCTCTCTATTCAGAGGACGGAAATCAATAAAAATCTACCCAAAATCTCCCCCCCCCTCCCCCCGCACAACACACTCTCCATTATCCACAGCTCTATGACATGGTCAGGTGACTCCTCCGGGGTCAGCAGGTTGTCACCTCCATGCACACGGTCAGGTGACTCCTCCGGGGTCAGCAGGTTGTCACCTCCATGCACACGGTCAGGTGACTCCTCCGGGGTCAGCAGGTTGTCACCTCCATGCACACGGTCAGGTGACTCCTCCGGGGTCAGCAGGTAGGACTCGAGGGGCTCAGGTAGAGAAGGGAGAGGTGAGGTGTGTTACCTGTGTCCAGCCAAGGTCCTCCGCGCTCCGTGCTCACCTGGAGACTACTCACATCCTGGATCAGGTGGCGGCTCATTTACATAAGGCGTGTCCTGACTTCCCTCCGCCTCCTCCCCCTCCCCCTCCTGCACAAGTAACACTTCAGCTGCTGACTTGTCTGACTGCATTCCGGAGGAGGAGGAATCCCCATTCTTCAGCAGAAGACTCGTTCCGAAGGTCACTCAGCCCCAGATCAGACAATGTGAGAGGAGTGACACGGGGCAATTCTACTATCAGCACACCCCTGTGCACACTGCCGTCCAACACTGCTCCTCACAGTGACCACACGACGCCCTCGCTGTCCTCCTCTCTCAGTGACCGCGCGACGCCCTCGCTGTCCTCCTCTCTCTGTGACCGCACGACGCCCTCGCTGTCCTCCTCTCTCTGTGACCGCACGACGCCCTCGCTGTCCTCCTCTCACAGTGACCGCACGACGCCCTCGCTGTCCTCCTCTCACAGTGACCGCACGACGCCCTCGCTGTCCTCCTCTCACAGTGACCGCACGACGCCCTCGCTGTCCTCCTCTCTCTGTGACCGCACGACGCCCTCGCTGTCCTCCTCTCACAGTGACCGCACGACGCCCTCGCTGTCCTCCTCTCACAGTGACCGCACGACGCCCTCGCTGTCCTCCTCTCACAGTGACCGCACGACGCCCTCGCTGTCCTCCTCTCACAGTGACCGCACGACGCCCTCGCTGTCCTCCTCTCACAGTGACCGCACGACGCCCTCGCTGTCCTCCTCTCTCTGTGACCGCACGACGCCCTCGCTGTCCTCCTCTCACAGTGACCGCACGACGCCCTCGCTGTCCT
The DNA here is from genome assembly GCF_000935625.1 of Nanorana parkeri. Taxonomy (NCBI): domain Eukaryota; kingdom Metazoa; phylum Chordata; class Amphibia; order Anura; family Dicroglossidae; genus Nanorana; species Nanorana parkeri. The sequence continues at coordinate 4,238 of NW_017310796.1, read as the reverse complement.
CCTCTCACAGTGACCGCACGACGCCCTCGCTGTCCTCCTCTCACAGTGACCGCACGACGCCCTCGCTGTCCTCCTCTCACAGTGACCGCACGACGCCCTCGCTGTCCTCCTCTCACAGTGACCGCACGACGCCCTCGCTGTCCTCCTCTCACAGTGACCGCACGACGCCCTCGCTGTCCTCCTCTCTCTGTGACCGCACGACGCCCTCGCTGTCCTCCTCTCACAGTGACCGCACGACGCCCTCGCTGTCCTCCTCTCACAGTGACCGCACGACGCCCTCGCTGTCCTCCTCTCACAGTGACCGCACGACGCCCTCGCTGTCCTCCTCTCACAGTGACCGCACGACGCCCTCGCTGTCCTCCTCTCACAGTGACCGCACGACGCCCTCGCTGTCCTCCTCTCACAGTGACCGCACGACGCCCTCGCTGTCCTCCTCTCTCAGTGACCGCGCGACGCCCTCGCTGTCCTCCTCTCTCTGTGACCGCACGACGCCCTCGCTGTCCTCCTCTCACAGTGACCGCACGACGCCCTCGCTGTCCTCCTCTCACAGTGACCGCACGACGCCCTCGCTGTCCTCCTCTCACAGTGACCGCACGACGCCCTCGCTGTCCTCCTCTCTCAGTGACTGCGCGACGCCCTCGCTGTCCTCCTCTCTCAGTGACCGCGCGACGCCCTCGCTGTCCTCCTCTCACAGTGACCGCGCGACGCCCTCGCTGTCCTCCTCTCACAGTGACCGCACGACGCCCTCGCTGTCCTCTCAGTGACCGCACAACGTCCTCGCTGTCCTCCGCCACTCCCCGACCTCCGCCATTCAACCGAACGCCTGACCAGATCTGATTGTAAGCTCCGCTGCCCAGGCCTCTCTCTCCGATATGTAGTGATTTCTTCCTCTGTGATCACAATCATGGTCACCACGGAGGCCCCATTGGGGAGACTTCCCTTTACTTCCTCTCCTGTAGACACAACAGGAAGTGAGGGGAAATCTCTCCTTAGTGAGAAGAAGTGTCTGTATTTTGGTTCCGGTGAGAGAACTCGAGCGGGTTCCTGTCCCTTCCCCCGCCACATCCGAAGTCCTAAAAATAGTCCCTGACAATCCGACTTCCCTTTTCAGCTGAATGAAGTCTGCTCTTCCCTTCCCCCACAGCAGCCAATCAGCTGAGTGTAACTCAAGAGCCTGCACTCAGGGCACGGCTCATCTTATAGCAGCAAGCGGCAGTAACCCATAGCAACCAATCACGTGTCAGCCAAAGTCATTTCATTATATCTGGGATCCTATTGGCCACTCTGTGATCATCTACCTGGTCTGGCACCCTCTATGCAGTCTGGGATCATCTATCTGGTCTGGCACCCTCTATGAAGTCTGGGATCATCTACCTGGTCTGGCACCCTCTATGCAGTCTGGGATCATCTATCTGGTCTGGCACCCTCTATGAAGTCTGGGATCATCTACCTGGTCTGGCACCCTCTATG
>NW_017310796.1:0-1272 GCF_000935625.1 Nanorana parkeri | reverse complement strand
TATGCTGTCTGGGATCTTCTAGCTGGTCTGGCACCCTCTATGCAGTCTGGGATCATCTATCTGGTCTGGCATCCTCTATGCAGTCTGGGATCATCTATCTGGTCTGGCACCCTCTATGTAGGATCAGTTCTGTTGCAGTAAGAATATTGCATATTTCTCATTATCCGACTACAAAATATGAAGTGATTGGTTGCCATGGGTTACTACCCTCTGCACTGTATTATGTCGTATTTGTAGGTCCCATTGGCAGATACGTATAAAATGTATATATAATATATCCCCGATGATGTCACCGGCCCTCAATGCTGGAGGAAGAGGCAGCCAATCAGCACCACCTGCTGGCAGCCAATGGAAATACAGACGATCACAATGCGTGAGTCCTACATGATGACCCGATGCCAAGAATCATACAACCACATGGACCCCATTGTATTACCCCGAACATCAAGCTGGAGTATGTCCCAGACTATGGCCACTCCATCAGATATCGGTTATATGGTGTGACCGGTGACTACATGAAGATGGAGGAATTCCCAGCTGAAGGATAGAAGGGTCGGCTGTGAGCACTGAGAGCCACAGAACAGCAGCGGACCGTAGTTCCTGTCCCAGCACAGCGCTTGTTACACCACCAGAGCACCACTAACAGCCGGTGACAACCCTAACCGTACATCTCACCAACAACAGCCGGTGACAACCCTATACCCTCAGGTTCTTTATAATGTTGAAATGTATCCGTGTATACAGCTCATAGTCCTACACTTGTATGTTTGTAGCACCCATGACATCACTGGCACTATATCGATGACATCACTGGCATTATATCGATTACATCACTGGCATTATATCGATGACATCACTGGCACATGAACCATACCCCCAACCTTCCCGGATCTTATCAAGGACTCTGTAACCACATTTCTGCTAAAGGACTACAACCCACATCTGCCATTTCCACGCATTCATAGTTCAGTAACTGAGTGTAGCATCATTCCCCGTCCTGGAACTACGAGGGGTGATGTATAGCGTGCCGCAACATATGCTCTGAACACGCAACATATGCTCTGAACACGCAACATATGCACTGAACACGCAACAAAATGTTTTCCATTCTAGGTCACCAAATCTAACATGTGTAACAATATCCACCAATCACAGAAGGGTGACATGATGCACAGCCACATTGCTCACAGTACAGAGAACAGATAACCAATCTCAGGTCAGTACAGAGAACAGATCGCCAATCCCAGGTCAGTACAGAGAACAGATCACCAA
>NW_017310795.1:11327-13618 GCF_000935625.1 Nanorana parkeri | reverse complement strand
GGGTCCCCGTGTTCAGGGGGTCGCCGTGTTCAGGGGGTCGCCTTGTTCAGGGGGTCGCCTTGTTCGGGGGGTCGCCTTGTTCGGGGTCTAGTCTCTGTGTCTCTGTGTCTCTGTGTCTCAAGTCTCTGTGTCTCTGGTCTCTGTGTCTCTGTGTCTCAGGCCTCTTTGTCTCTGTGTCTCTGTGTCTCTGTGTCTCTGTGTCTCTGGGTTCTGGTCTCTGATCTCCATAATCTGGACTTAATGTGCCTGAACAGTCCCTTCTATCCCTGGGTTCTGCACGCCTTGATTGGCCACTACAAGGGACCTCCACCATCCTTGATGGCCAGTAGATGTATTTCCTATTATATATTGGACTCTCCCCACTGGCGATGGCTGAGAACATAGGCGGGATCAATGGTGGGAAAGCTGATTGTTGGACTCCTTCTACAAGAGAATTAGAGGCTAGTGTAAGGCTCCGTGTGCAGCTTTCACCACCCGGAAGCCATGTTTGCACACAAAGCCGGTTCACTTTGCCATTGCTACACACTCGCAGATCTTATATCCTCCTCTACATCATGGGCCCCGTAGGAGCTCTCTATCAGAAGGGCCCCATAGTACAGCCAGTGGGACTGAATTGGCTCTTCAGATTTGAAGATAACAGCCAGTAAGTACTTTGTAGTATCAGAAGTAGGCCCTTACCTTGTGTGCGCGTGACTCCGGCCAGGCCCAGCAGTCCCAGACCAAATGCCCAATACGCCCACATGATGCTCGGCAAGCAAAAGGTCCACCGAGGAGAGGAGAATCCACCGAGGAGAGGAGAGTCCACTGAGGAGAGTCCACCGAGGAGAGTCCACCGAGGAGAGTCCACCGAGGAGAGGAGAATCCACCGAGGAGAGTCCACCGAGGAGAGTCCACCGAGGAGAGTCCACCGAGGAGAGTCCACCGAGGAGAGTCCACCGAGGAGAGGAGAATCCACCGAGGAGAGTCCACCGAGGAGAGTCCACCGGAGCACAGACCAGGAACTATTGTTTAATGGAGCTCCCGATGTTCCCGGCAGTCTGGTATCCGCCGCGCCCTCTCTGGAATGATCTTTGGATTTTGTGTCAGAGAAGATAATAAGAACGTCCTGATAAGAGGAGAGTCAGGAGACGTTTTATGAGCTCAGTTTCAGGAAGATAGCCGGATATTCCACACACACCTGATAATATGTGACACGCCTGTATCATATGTGTCACCCCAACCATAAATCTTCCCCACAGAACCAGCTGACATTCCCCGGCGGGGTCCGGAATCTACAATTCTCTAATATGAGGAAATATGAAAAGTCGTTTCTTTTCTCCATGACTCGGACTATAGTAGAGGCCCAAAAACAAGACTCTCCGGGGTTATGGTCAGCGGCCCGGCACAGGATCCTCCGTCATAGATATTTATTGTCAGATACGTGGCCCACAATCCCCTGCAGGGTCATGGATCAGGATCCTCAGCATTATGGTCAGGGGCCCAGCACAGGATCTTCTGGAAGTTCATGGTCAGAATCCCCAGGAGGTCAGATAAGGGGGGTGATGGGCAGGGGCCGCTGCAAGATTATGGTTCATTATTTTGATGTGCCAAGCATGAAATCTTCTGGAGGGTTAGAGTAACCCTATCCCCAAACCTAACCCTAAAACTAACCCTATCCCCAAACTAAACCCTATCCCCAAACCTAACCCTAAAACTAACCCTATCCCCAAACCTAACCCTTATCCCTATCCCTAACCCTATCCCCAAACCTAACCCTATCCCCAAACCTAACCCTTATCACTATCCCTATCCCCAAACCTAACCCGATCCCTAACCCTAAAACTCACCCTATCCCCAAACCTAACCCTTATCACTAGCCCTAACCCTAACCCTATCCCCAAACCTAACCCTAAAACTAACCCTATCCCTAACCCAATCCACAAACCTAACCCTAAAACTAACCCTATCCCCAAACCTAACCCTTATCACTAGCCCTATCCCTATCCCCAAACCTAACCCGATCCCTAGCCCTATCCCTAACCCTAAAACTCACCCTAACCCCAAACCTAACCCTTATCACTAGCCCTATCCCTATCCCCAAACCTAACCCGATCCCTAGCCCTATCCCTAACCCTAAAACTCACCCTAACCCCAAACCTAACCCTTATCACTAGCCCTATCCCTATCCCCAAACCTAACCCTATCCCTAAACCTATCCCCAAACCTAACCCTTATCCCTATCCCTATCCCTATCCCCAAACCTAACCCTTATACCTAGCCCTATCCATATCCCCAACCCTAACCCTCTCCCT
>NW_017310795.1:10093-10887 GCF_000935625.1 Nanorana parkeri | reverse complement strand
ACCCTATCCCAAACCTAACCCCTATCCCTAACCCTAACCCTAACCCCAAACCTAACCCTTATCCCTAACCCTATCCCCAAACCTAACCCTAAAACTAACCCTATCCCAAACCTAACCCTTATCACTAACCCTATCCCTAACCCCAAACCTAACCCTTATCCCTAACCCTATCCCCAAACCTAACCCTAAAACTAACCCTATCCCCAAACCTAACCCTTATGACTAGCCCTATCCCTAACTCTATCCCCAAACCTAACCCGATCCCTAACCCTCAAACTCACCCTATCCCCAAACCTAACCCTTATCACTAACCCTATCCCTAACCCTATCCCCAAACCTAACCCGATCCCTAACCCTATCCCCAAACCTAACCCTAAAACTAACCCTAACCCTATCCCCAAACCTAACCCTAAAACTAACCCTATCCCCAAACCTAACCCTTATGACTAGCCCTATCCCGAACCCTATCCCCAAACCTAACCCTTATCACTAACCCTATCCCTAACCCCAAACCTAACCCTTATCACTAGCCCTATCCCTAACCCCAAACCTAACCCTTATGACTAGCCCTATCCCGAACCCTATCCCCAAACCTAACCCTTATCACTAACCCTATCCCTATCCCCAAACCTAACCCTTATCACTAGCCCTATCCCTAACCCCAAACGTAACCCTTATCACTAGCCCTATCCCTATCCCCAAACCTAACCCTTATCACTAGCCCTAACCCTATCCCCAAACCTAACCCGATCCCTAACCCTAAAACTCACCCTATCCCCAAACCTAACCCTTAT
>NW_017310795.1:8471-9625 GCF_000935625.1 Nanorana parkeri | reverse complement strand
CCCTATCCCTAACCCTATCCCCAAACCTAACCCTTATCACTAGCCCTATCCCCAAACCTAACCCTTATCACTAGCCCTATCCCTATCCCCAAACCTAACCCGATCCCTAACCCTAAAACTAACCCTATCCCCAAACCTAACCCTTATCACTAACTTATATCTCCTCTCTTTCTCTCCTTTATATTCTACAAAATAAATTGCTGTGCGGCTCTAGAGTGTTTGGGTTTGGGCTGAAGAGAAGGTGGTAACCCTCCTGGCACCGCTCAGCCTCCTCGGCCTACCTCCACTTCGGTCTCCACCTTCCACAGGTACCTACTGTGACGGACTGAACCGGGGCTGGGGGAGGAGCCTCCTTCCTATGGACCCAGAACTATGGAGACCCCCCGTCAGACCTCCCGGGGTTACATGGAACCATTCTCCTAGGATATGTGTGGAGTGATGTACGGCTTGTTTCCCCCGACATGACATGTATGTGACCCCGTGTGTAGTATTGTGTGTCTTTAGGCCGTTCTCTGCGCTCTGTCAGAGGTTTGGAGGTCCATCATGGCTGGTAGTGAGGTCTTGGCGTGTCTTGGGACGTGTGGGACACATGTGGTTGGCACGGGACGGAATGTTGTGTGTGGTCGGATTCTGGGAGTTTGCTCTCAGGATTAGTCAGGTTTATGATGGAGGATCAGGCCCGGGAGGGGCCCGGAGGAGCCGGGAGGGGCCCGGAGCGGTGAATAATGGAACGTCTCCGGCCACTGACTCATCTCATACAAATATTTAGATCTTTATTAATCCGCATGGAGTTTGGCGTCCGGAGCTCGCTGTGTGTGGACACTCCTCTGTTATTGTTTGCTGACCTCCCAGCTGGTGGTGGAGGATCGGCTGCGTGTCTGTTCCCGGCTCTCCGCGCGCTTCATCTTCCGAGACCCCCAAACCCACTCCGTGGTCTCATCATTGTCATATATCGGAATCTACAACCTCGGCTCTCAGCTGGTGGCCCCGTGTTCAGGGGGTCGCTGTGTTCAGGGGGTCGCTGTGTTCAGGGGGTCACCGTGTTCAGGGGGTCACCGTGTTCAGGGGGTCGCCGTGTTCGGGGGGTCGCCGTGTTCGGGGGGTCGCCTTGTTCAGAGAGTCACCGTGTTCAGGGGGTCCCCGTGTTCAGGGGG
>NW_017310795.1:6706-7769 GCF_000935625.1 Nanorana parkeri | reverse complement strand
CCAGATGTTGGATCGGCTGAGTCGAACTCCTTCTGCACTTTGGGTCAGCCGAAGAAAGCCGATGTACGGCTGATTTCAGCAGATGTACGGCTGAAATTAGCCGTACCAGCCTGAAGTGAATAGCTGAACAGTGTTCGGCTCACTTCACTTCAGGTTGGTCATTCACATGGCTGCCTACGGCAGCTTGGTGAATAGACCCCTATATATCTCCTCTCTTTCTCTCCTTTATATTCTACAAAATAAATTGCTGTGCGGCTCTAGAGTGTTTGGGTTTGGGCTGAAGAGAAGGTGGTAACCCTCCTGGCACCGCTCAGCCTCCTCGGCCTACCTCCACTTCGGTCTCCACCTTCCACAGGTACCTACTGTGACGGACTGAACCGGGGCTGGGGGAGGAGCCTCCTTCCTATGGACCCAGAACTATGGAGACCCCCCGTCAGACCTCCCGGGGTTACATGGAACCATTCTCCTAGGATATGTGTGGAGTGATGTACGGCTTGTTTCCCCCGACATGACATGTATGTGACCCCGTGTGTAGTATTGTGTGTCTTTAGGCCGTTCTCTGCGCTCTGTCAGAGGTTTGGAGGTCCATCATGGCTGGTAGTGAGTGGGCGGGAGGGGCCCGGAGCGGTGAATAATGGAACGTCTCCGGCCACTGACTCATCTCATACAAATATTTAGATCTTTATTAATCCGCATGGAGTTTGGCGTCCGGAGCTCGCTGTGTGTGGACACTCCTCTGTTATTGTTTGCTGACCTCCCAGCTGGTGGTGGAGGATCGGCTGCGTGTCTGTTCCCGGCTCTCCGCGCGCTTCATCTTCCGAGACCCCCAAACCCACTCCGTGGTCTCATCATTGTCATATATCGGAATCTACAACCTCGGCTCTCAGCTGGTGGCCCCGTGTTCAGGGGGTCGCTGTGTTCAGGGGGTCGCTGTGTTCAGGGGGTCACCGTGTTCAGGGGGTCACCGTGTTCAGGGGGTCGCCGTGTTCGGGGGGTCGCCGTGTTCGGGGGGTCGCCTTGTTCAGAGAGTCACCGTGTTCAGGGGGTCCCCGTGTTCAGGGGG
>NW_017310795.1:6336-6662 GCF_000935625.1 Nanorana parkeri | reverse complement strand
TGTTCTGGGGTCCCCCGTGTTCAGGGGCTCCCCGTGTTCGGGGGGTCGCCTTGTTCAGGGGTCCCCGTGTTCAGGGGGTCGCCTTGTTCTGCGGGTCCCCGTGTTCAGGGGGTCGCCTTGTTCAGGGGTCCCCGTGTCCAGGGGGTCGCTGTGTTCAGGGGGTCCCCGTGTTCGGGGGGTCGCCTTGTTCAGGGGTCCCCGTGTCCAGGGGGTCGCTGTGTTCAGGGGGTCCCCGTGTTCAGGGGGGTCGCCTTGTTCTGGGGGGCCCCGTGTTCAGGGGGTCGCCTTGTTCTGGGGGTCCCCGTGTTCAGGGGGTCGCCTTGTTC
>NW_017310795.1:5578-6035 GCF_000935625.1 Nanorana parkeri | reverse complement strand
CCCGTGTTCAGGGGGTCCCCTTGTTCTGGGGGTCCCCTTGGTCAGGGGGTCGCCTTGTTCAGGGGGTACATTGCTTACATCTCCCTCACGTGTCCTGCAGAGGTTCCTGGACCGGAGTGACGTCACATTCGGGCCCCCGAAACCTCTAGAGGAGCTGTACCAGCAACCCAGATAGCGAGCAATTGAGCTGCAAGTTTGATAATGGTTTCCTAGGCCAGCGATGGCGAACCTTTTTGAACACGAGCGCCCAAACTGCGACGCAAAGTCAATGTATTTACCTCAGAGCGCCGGCGCTGACAATAAGTTTGGTATTGCAGTTTTGGCGCTCGGGTTTAAGAAACGTTCACCATCACTGCCTAACGGCCTTGTACGGCTCTCACGGGGGACCCGAGCGTCCCGGATCGCCTCTGTAGTCGGGCCGGTCACAATCAGGCAGCGGCGGCCAATAAACAGGCAG
>NW_017310795.1:5190-5562 GCF_000935625.1 Nanorana parkeri | reverse complement strand
GGGGCCTCCCGGGGTCCTAGCGAGGAGGAAGCAGCCGTCTAACCTGCCTGTTTATTGGCCGCCGCTGCCTGATTGTGACTGGCCCGCATACCAAGGCGATCGGGGTCAGTCGGATCTATTTCAATTGGTGGTCCCTGAACGCAGTGGTGTATTGGGGCTGCCCTAGGCAAGGCAAAACTGGGGCGCCCCCACCCCCACTAAATTTACCCCACTCCTTCCTGTTTAATACTTTTTGCGTGACCTGTCAGTCGCTGGATACAGTGCAAACACTGTATCCAGCTTTTGACATGTTCCGCTATTAGCATAGCAGGAAAGCTGTGGTCTCAGGGGGGCTTAGCAGGATTTGTGGTGAGCTCTGCGGGGTCTATGGTG
>NW_017310795.1:327-1752 GCF_000935625.1 Nanorana parkeri | reverse complement strand
GGACTGAGGGGCCACACAGAGGAGAGGGGTGAGAGGACTGAGGGGCCACACAGAGGAGAGGGGTGAGAGTACTGAAGGGCCACACAGAGGAGAGGGGCGAAAGGACTGAGGGGCCACACAGAGGAGAGGGATGAGAGGTCTGAGGGGCCACATACAGGAGGGGGGGAAGGGGACTGAGGGGCCACACAGAGGAGAGGGGCGAGAGGACTGAGGGGCCACACAGAGGAGAGGGGTGAGAGTACTGAAGGGCCACACAGAGGAGAGGGGCGAAAGGACTGAGGGGCCACACAGAGAGTAGAGTGGTCTGAGGGGCCACACAGAGGAGAGGGGTGAGAGGACTGAGGGGCCACACAGAGGAGAGGGGCGAGAGGTCTGAGGGGCCACATACAGGAGAGGGGCGAGGGGACTGAGGGGCCACACAGAGGAGAGGGGTGAGAGGACTGAGGGGCCACACAGAGAGTAGAGTGGTCTGAGGGGCCAGGCACAGAAGGGAAGGGTGAGAGGTGTAAGAAGCTGCCCCCCGGGGGTCCTTTCCATAGACGGGGGAGGGGTGGGGGGCATTCCGTGTGCTGCTCATATCTCGCCCATTCACCTCCCTGGGTGGTACAGTGACAGCGCCGGGGTAATGGGTGAATTCCAGGCTCCGCCCCCTCTGTACACATTGCAGATTAACCGCTTATCTTCCAGAACAAATATTCACAATGACTGAACTTTGTGCGGCTTCCAGGAAACGTTCCTTCGTAGGATGTGTGATGTCACCACGGCGCTGACCAATCACATGCCAGACTCTGACCCCCCTCAGTCTGGGCTCTGGAATGGTACCGTGATAGAAGGTTCTGGAATGGTACCGTGATAGAAGGTTCTGGAATGGTACTGTCATGGTACCGTGATAGAAGGTTCTGGAATGGTACTGTCATACATGGTTCTGGAATGGTACTGTGATACAAGGTTCTGGAATGGTACTGTGATACAAGGTTCTGGAATGGTACCGTGATAGAAGGTTCTGCAACGGAATCGTGATACAAGGTTCTGGAATGGTACCGGGATAGAAGGTTCTGGAATGGTACCATGATAGAAGGTTCTGGAACGGAATCGTGATACAAGGTTCTGGAATGGTACCGTGATACAAGGTTCTGGAATGGTACCGTGATACAAGGTTCTGGAATGGTACTGTCATACATGGTTCTGGAATGGTACTGTCATACAAGGTTCTGGAATGGTACTGTGATACAAGGTTCTGGAATGGTACCGTGATACAAGGTTCTGGAATGGTACCGTGATACAAGGTTCTGGAATGGTACTGTCATACATGGTTCTGGAATGGTACTGTCATACAAGGTTCTGGAATGGTACTGTGATACAAGGTTCTGGAATGGTACCGTGATAGAAGGTTCTGGAATGGTACCGTGATACAAGGTTCTGGAA
>NW_017310795.1:0-207 GCF_000935625.1 Nanorana parkeri | reverse complement strand
CCCCCAGCACACCCATTGGTCTTTCCCACTGAGATCCCACCCCCAGCACACACATTGGTCTTTCCCAGTGAGATCCCACCCCCAGCACACACATTGGTCTTTCCCCAGTGAGACCCCACCCCCAAAACACACATTGGTCTTTCCCCAGTTAGACCCCACCCCCAAAACACACATTGGTCTCTCCCAGTGAGATCCCACCCCCAGCAC
>NW_017310794.1:12467-13618 GCF_000935625.1 Nanorana parkeri | reverse complement strand
TAGTGCGATCCTTGTGACCATAGTGCGATCCTTCTGACCATGGTGTGATCCTTCTGACCATGGTGCGATCCTTCTTACCATAGTGTGATCCTTCTTACCATAGTGTGATCCTTCTGACCATAGTGCGATCCTTCTGACCATAGTGTGATCCTTCTGACCATCATGTGATCCCTCAGGACTTGGTGCGATCCTTCAGGACTTGGTGCGATCCTTCAGGACTTGGTGCGATCCTTCAGGACTTGGTGCGATCTTGGTGGATTGGTGGATTTGGTGGAGCAGCTACAAGACTACATAGTTTTCCTGGTGATCTCATCAGATCCATTCTATCAGTAAACCCAACGACACCGCCGAGCTCTACCTCCCCAGCGTGCTGCGGCCGGGGAGATGGATTTGTTGTTGGCCGTAGAGTCACCACGTCTCAGCCTCCCTGTATGTATCTCAGGACTTGTAAAGCTAATAAACTCTGCGATGGCCGAGAGCGAGAACACAGGAAATATTATCTCCAATAAACTGCTCTGATAATCCCGGAATAACGAGCGCTGAGCTCCACTTCAGTCATTTACATGATTGGTGACTGCCATTAGAAGAACTAATTACATAGCAACCGCCGCGCAATATATATCGTGTCAGTCCTCCAGTCCTCCAGTCCTCCAGCAGCGCCTCATTCTAACAAAGATGATACAAATGTTTTTCTCTTTTTGATATATTTGTTGTGTTTTGTTTCTGTTGTAGTCGTGTAAAGAAATTCTTAATGAAAATTATCTAATAAAAAAACAAAATGATTATAAAATGGGAATCGATTTCCTTGTTACAGGTGACGGTCCAGGGGCCCCGGCAGTGATGGCTGTGACTAGATGTGGCCAACCAATGAGGCTCTTCTGAGCCTCCCATCAATTGTACCGGCACAATGCCGAGTCTGACCACCAATGTCCTCCATATGGATCCCATATAACCACCAGACAGATGTGTCACTCTCCAGCCAAATAATCTGACTTGTATGTCTCCAGAGGATGAGGGAGAGTACGTTCATCGGAGGAGGAGGAGCCTATTAGGAGCTCGATGGGCAAAAGTAAGAAAAAGAGGCGGACTCTGATAAATTGGGGGGTCTGTATAGAGAAGTACAAGGCACAGAAGAAGACTCTGAGAAATGA
>NW_017310794.1:2470-10804 GCF_000935625.1 Nanorana parkeri | reverse complement strand
GTCTGATTAGAGGAATCTACTTAGGGCGGCCGCCCTCAACATTTCTGCCTTGGAGAAACCTGCTGGAAATCAGAATAATAAAGAATATGACAAACCGAGAACATCTGACAATGAAACTGGTATTGTCCCCTCCACCGGTCCTCAGTCCTCCCTTTACATTGGGGGTCATTGTAAGAGGGGGAGTTAGTCTGTATGCATGTGAATCAATCCAGAAGGAGTCTGACGAAGAGGAGGAGTCAGTAATGAGGAGGAGGAGTCTGTTGGTCAGCGGAGAAATAATATGATGAAGGGGAGGAGTGTGGGCAGTAGAGAAGTCTGCTCATAATCAGAGAATATGATAAGGGGAAGAGTCAGTACATAAGTAGGAGGAGCCTGCAAAGGTATAAAGAGGTATAGAAGAGGGATCTGATGAAAAGGAGGCTCATGGGAGAAGAAAGGTGACATTGATGTACAGAGTCAGGAAGTGATAAGAAGCGGAAACATACGAGAGATTTACAGATCCCGGTTTTTTGGTCTCAGATATGAAGTTGTCAGGAAGATGTGGAAATCTCGGACCAGATGGCGGAGACAATTGGGGGAGGACAATAAGGAGAGTCACCCCTGGAGAGCCACCCCTGGAGAGCCACCCCTTGCGGGGGAGCCACCCCTGGAGAGCCCCCCCTGGAGAGCCACCCCTGGAGAGTCACCCCTGGAGAGCCACCCCTGGAGAGTCACACCTGGAGAGTCACACCTGGAGAGTCACACCTGGAGAGCCAGACCTGGAGAGCCACCCCTGGAGAGCCACCCCTGGAGAGCCACCCCTGGAGAGCCACCCCTGGAGAGTCACCTCTGGAGAGCCACCCCTGGAGAGTCACCCCTGGAGAGCCACCCCTGGAGAGCCAGACCTGGAGAGCCAGACCTGGAGAGCCACCCCTGGAGAGTCACCGCTGGAGAGTCACCTCTGGAGAGCCACCCCTGGAGAGCCACCCCTGGAGAGCCAGACCTGGAGAGCAGACATATTAGGTGGTTTTGGATGAGGGGCTGGAGATGACGGATTCCACACGAAATGTATCTTCTCAGCTATCAGAGACAAGAGGAAGGAGCAGAGACTTCGCTTTCCCAGCAGCACCTTCACCTCAGCTGTCCGGGAGGCCCTGGAGCGGTGCCGGGCTGCGGGAAGGGGAAAGTATTTGCTGGCGTTGGATCAGGCAAAGTACCTGTGGTTGGTCCTTAGTAAGTACGGTCTGCCGGGAGGTTACAAGTCTTGTACAAGGGGGCTGAAAGCTTCCCTCTTGTAAATGGTTGGGTTTGGCAGCCCTTTGGGGTTGGCTCTGGGGTGCGCCAGGGTTGCCCGCTGAGTCCCCTGCTATATGTGTTTGCAATCGACCCCTTCATAAGAAGACTGGAGAGTGACACGTTTTGTGGGGTACCAGTGGGCTTCCACGTGAGCCACCTGTGTGCCAGTGTCTCTCTATGCCAGGGTCTGTAGTGTGCCAGTGTCTCTCTATGCCAGGGTCTATAGTGTGCCAGTGCCTCTCTATGCCAGGGTCTATAGTGTGCCAGTGCCTCTCTATGCCAGGGTCTATAGTGTGCCAGTGCCTCTCTATGCCAGGGTCTATAGTGTGCCAGTGCCTCTCTATGCCAGGGTCTATAGTGTGCCAGTGCCTCTCTATGCCAGGGTCTATAGTGTGCCAGTGCCTCTCTATGCCAGGGTCTATAGTGTGCCAGTGCCTCTCTATGCCAGGGTCTATAGTGTGCCAGTGCCTCTCTATGCCAGGGTCTATAGTGTGCCAGTGCCTCTCTATGCCAGGGTCTATAGTGTGCCAGTGCCTCTCTATGCCAGGGTCTATAGTGTGCCAGTGCCTCTCTATGCCAGGGTCTATAGTGTGCCAGTGCCTCTCTATGCCAGGGTCTATAGTGTGCCAGTGCCTCTCTATGCCAGGGTCTATAGTGTGCCAGTGCCTCTCTATGCCAGGGTCTATAGTGTGCCAGTGCCTCTCTATGCCAGGGTCTATAGTGTGCCAGTGCCTCTCTATGCCAGGGTCTATAGTGTGCCAGTGCCTCTCTATGCCAGGGTCTATAGTGTGCCAGTGCCTCTCTATGCCAGGGTCTATAGTGTGCCAGTGCCTCTCTATGCCAGGGTCTATAGTGTGCCAGTGCCTCTCTATGCCAGGGTCTATAGTGTGCCAGTGCCTCTCTATGCCAGGGTCTATAGTGTGCCAGTGCCTCTCTATGCCAGGGTCTATAGTGTGCCAGTGCCTCTCTATGCCAGGGTCTATAGTGTGCCAGTGCCTCTCTATGCCAGGGTCTATAGTGTGCCAGTGCCTCTCTATGCCAGGGTCTATAGTGTGCCAGTGCCTCTCTATGCCAGGGTCTATAGTGTGCCAGTGCCTCTCTATGCCAGGGTCTATAGTGTGCCAGTGCCTCTCTATGCCAGGGTCTATAGTGTGCCAGTGCCTCTCTATGCCAGGGTCTATAGTGTGCCAGTGCCTCTCTATGCCAGGGTCTATAGTGTGCCAGTGCCTCTCTATGCCAGGGTCTATAGTGTGCCAGTGCCTCTCTATGCCAGGGTCTATAGTGTGCCAGTGCCTCTCTATGCCAGGGTCTATAGTGTGCCAGTGCCTCTCTATGCCAGGGTCTATAGTGTGCCAGTGCCTCTCTATGCCAGGGTCTATAGTGTGCCAGTGCCTCTCTATGCCAGGGTCTATAGTGTGCCAGTGCCTCTCTATGCCAGGGTCTATAGTGTGCCAGTGCCTCTCTATGCCAGGGTCTATAGTGTGCCAGTGCCTCTCTATGCCAGGGTCTATAGTGTGCCAGTGCCTCTCTATGCCAGGGTCTATAGTGTGCCAGTGCCTCTCTATGCCAGGGTCTATAGTGTGCCAGTGCCTCTCTATGCCAGGGTCTATAGTGTGCCAGTGCCTCTCTATGCCAGGGTCTATAGTGTGCCAGTGCCTCTCTATGCCAGGGTCTATAGTGTGCCAGTGCCTCTCTATGCCAGGGTCTATAGTGTGCCAGTGCCTCTCTATGCCAGGGTCTATAGTGTGCCAGTGCCTCTCTATGCCAGGGTCTATAGTGTGCCAGTGCCTCTCTATGCCAGGGTCTATAGTGTGCCAGTGCCTCTCTATGCCAGGGTCTATAGTGTGCCAGTGCCTCTCTATGCCAGGGTCTATAGTGTGCCAGTGCCTCTCTATGCCAGGGTCTATAGTGTGCCAGTGCCTCTCTATGCCAGGGTCTATAGTGTGCCAGTGCCTCTCTATGCCAGGGTCTATAGTGTGCCAGTGCCTCTCTATGCCAGGGTCTATAGTGTGCCAGTGCCTCTCTATGCCACGGTCTATAGTGTGCCAGTGTCTCTCTATGCCAGGGTGTATAGTGTGCCAGTGCCTCTCTATGCCAGGGTCTATAGTGTGCCAGTGCCTCTCTATGCCAGGGTCTATAGTGTGCCAGTGCCTCTCTATGCCAGGGTCCATAGTGTGCCGGTGCCTCTCTATGCCAGGGTCTATAGTGTGTCAGTGTCTCTCTATGCCAGGGTCCATAGTGGGGGATGTTGTGGGGGAGCAGGCTGCACCCCATCATGAGGAATGCCACCTATCTGTCCCGGGGAGAGGGTGGCCTAGGTATGGTCAGCCCGGCTCTATGCTTGCAGCGGAACCTCCTGGACGGGCGGACATTTTTAGATCCTGGTTTCGGCCTTTTCTGGGACTTTGGGAAGAAGGTGGCCAGGTGAAGAGTCTTCGGGGTCACCGTGGTCGGCTCCCAGCCTATGTTGCGCCGTGCCTGAGATTGCTGCGGCAGTGGCGATTGTCGGCTGAAGATCTCAAGTCTGCTCCGAGGAAAGTCCTTATGAGCCGGATCCGGAGCGAAGCCATTCGGCATACAATCCTTCCTGTCCAGGGGGTGGCGAGGGACATTCTGCATGCGGTGTGGAAGATTCGGGGGCTTGGCTGGAGGCGTGGAGGGGTATCCGGCCTCCCTGACCCACAGGAGTCTCTCTCCCAGTGTGCGGCCGTCTGTCTCTTATCACCCGAGATGTCTGCGTGCCGAGGTGACGGGTTGGGCCTCTTTGGCCTTCTCTGCTGCTCCATGTAAATAGGTTACGTATCTGTATTCGGGAGGTATATGTATGTGGCGATGGGGCTCCACAGCCAGAATGTAGATGACACGGAGGCAACAAATCATCAGAGTCCTCCAGGAGAGCAGAGGATTTCAGATGTTGGTGGAGGATGTAGAGGAGTAGTGAAGTGTTAGGGGGAGAAGGGTGGGGAAGGTTGTAGTGTGGAGAAGGGTGGATAAGGTTGGGGAAGGGTGGGGAAGGTTGTAGTGCGGAGAAGGGGAAAGTAGGTTGTAGTGTGGAGAAGATTGGGGAAGGGTGGGGAAGGTTGTAGTGCGGAGAAGGGGAAAGTAGGTTGTAGTGTGGAGAAGATTGGGGAAGGGTGGGGAAGGTTGTAGTGTGGAGAAGGGTGGGGAAGGTTGTAGTGTGGAGAAGGTTGGGGAAGGGTGGAGAAGGTTGTAGTGTGGAGAAGGTTGGGGAAGGGTGGAGAAGGTTGTAGTGTGGAGAAGGTTGGGGAAGGGTGGAGAAGGTTGGGGAAGGGTGGAGAAGGTTGGGGAAGGGTGGAGAAGGTTGTAGTGTGGAGAAGGTTGGGGAAGGGTGGAGAAGGTTGTGGTGTGGAGAATGTTGTAGTGTGGGGAAGGTTGGGGAAGGGTGGAGAAGGTTGTAGTGTGGAGAAGGTTGGGGAAGGGTGGAAAAGGTTGTAGTGTGGAGAAGGGTGGGGATGGTTGTAGTGTGGAGAAGGGGGAAGTAGGTTGTAGTGTGGAGAAGATTGGGGAAGGGTGGGGAAGGGTGGAGAAGGTTGGGGAAGGGGGGAGAAGGTTGTAGTGTGGGGAAGGGGGGAGAAGGTTGTAGTGTGGGGAAGGGGGGAGAAGGTTGTAGTGTGGGGAAGGGGGGAGAAGGTTGTAGTGTGGGGAAGGGGGGAGAAGGTTGTAGTGTGGGGAAGGGGGGAGAAGGTTGTAGTGTGGGGAAGGGGGGAGAAGGTTGTAGTGTGGGGAAGGGGGGAGAAGGTTGTAGTGTGGGGAAGGGGGGAGAAGGTTGTAGTGTGGGGAAGGGGGGAGAAGGTTGTAGTGTGGGGAAGGGGGGAGAAGGTTGTAGTGTGGGGAAGGGGGGAGAAGGTTGTAGTGTGGGGAAGGGGGGAGAAGGTTGTAGTGTGGGGAAGGGGGGAGAAGGTTGTAGTGTGGGGAAGGGGGGAGAAGGTTGTAGTGTGGGGAAGGGGGGAGAAGGTTGTAGTGTGGGGAAGGGGGGAGAAGGTTGTAGTGTGGGGAAGGGGGGAGAAGGTTGTAGTGTGGGGAAGGGGGGAGAAGGTTGTAGTGTGGGGAAGGGGGGAGAAGGTTGTAGTGTGGGGAAGGGGGGAGAAGGTTGTAGTGTGGGGAAGGGGGGAGAAGGTTGTAGTGTGGGGAAGGGGGGAGAAGGTTGTAGTGTGGGGAAGGGGGGAGAAGGTTGTAGTGTGGGGAAGGGGGGAGAAGGTTGTAGTGTGGGGAAGGGGGGAGAAGGTTGTAGTGTGGGGAAGGGGGGAGAAGGTTGTAGTGTGGGGAAGGGGGGAGAAGGTTGTAGTGTGGGGAAGGGGGGAGAAGGTTGTAGTGTGGGGAAGGGGGGAGAAGGTTGTAGTGTGGGGAAGGGGGGAGAAGGTTGGGGAAGCGTGGAGAAGGGGGAAGTAGGCTGTAGTGTGGAGAAGGTTGGGGAAGGTTGTAGTGTGGAGAAGGTTGTAGTGTGGGGAAGGTTGTAGTGTGGAGAAGGTTGGGGAAGGGTGGAGAAGGTTGTAGTGTGGGGAAGGTTGGGGAAGGGTGGAGAAGGTTGTAGTGTGGGGAAGGTTGGGGAAGGTTGTAGTGTGGAGAAGGTTGGGGAAGGGTGGAGAAGGTTGTAGTGTGGAGAAGGTTGGGGAAGGGTGGAGAAGGTTGTAGTAGGTAGTGTGGAGAGGGTACAGTAGGATTGTTGGTTTACACTTATGGATGATATCCAGGACTACAATACTCCCCCCCCCCTCCTCCGGGTTTGGTGCGTGTTGTGCAGGGTGTGCTATAAATGGATGGTGATTCCTCACATTGCATGAAATAAGGAATTCCAGGTGGTGTAATAAGTAACCATGGCAACTAGCCGGGATAACAGAGTGCTGTGACGGAGGAGAATTTTATCTCCACACATTATGGAGCCGCAGTCTCGGCTGCTGCGTCAGTATTGATGTTTCTTGTGGGGGGAGGGGAGTCATTAGAGGTTCTGTATACTGTATATGTTGGGCTGTGACTGGGCCGGAGAGCTGACAATTATTTCTGTTCCCCATGACACTCCTCTCTCCCCGAACTCTCTAACGGAAAGGAAACTTTTCGGAAACAATAAAAGTAAAAAGGTTTCTTGTGACGTAACACATCGGGACGATTACAATGCGGAAAGGTCATAAAATCAAATCATGCAACAAAACCCGAAACACAAAGCAAGACAAGAAACGTTCACAGCAATTGTGTGTCCACGAACCCCGACTCTCCAGAGGCGGAAACTGCCTGGAAATACCCCACAGTCCGGGCTCAAGGTAAACCTTCATTCTGCGCGGCATGTTTGTGATTCAGTCCACGTTCTGTCCTGTGTGGCAGAACACAAATGATTGGACTTTGCAGGATCGGGTCACAAAGAAGGACAATTCTACACACTGGACATGGAGACGACCACCTGGCTGGACTTTCCCAACATTTCAGCACCAATTGACGCGAGCCAAACTCTGCCCGGCCTGTCCTCACAACTCTTCATCTTCCTCAGCTCTCCCTGCAGCCATACTGGGAGTTGACGTCTCGCTGCAGTGCAGGCGTCTGTAAAGATCTTCTGTTCCTCTGGTGACTCTAGGTGACCGGATCTCTGGGTAGGTTCAGCTGCACGGACTCTCCCCCGGCAGTAAATTTGGCGGCCGGCCCGTTGCCCTCCATAGTGAAGAGTTTACAGGTTTTGGGGTTGTCGTGGGCCGGGGAGGACTTTCGGGAGGAGACGGGCGAGTTGGTCGGGCTGAGCTGGACGGCCGTCGTGTCCTGCACGGTGTGCTCACTGGTCTCTATTTCAAACGCTGCATTTCCCGGCTTAATGAATCCAATATTGGATCCCGGCTTGGACTTCCTGGCGCCATGTGCCGGCGGTCTGCGGCTACAAACGCAGCAAGCGCCAAAGAAAGCAAAGGCCACGACTAGGAGGATGGGCCCGATGATGATCGGAGGGTTGTTCATGGGCAGAAATGTCCCGAAAGCAAAAGCGCCAACTAGAGTAATATTGATCCCCGCCAGCATGATGCAAAGGCCGCAGGCACAGCACAGGGCCGGAGAGGGCAGCCCGTGGGGGCGGGTCTTCTTCTGCGCAGGTTTATGACCCAATGACGAGTTGCTTTTGTCGGTGAACATCATGTTTTCTGATCCGTTTGCCCCTTTCTCATGCCGCTCCTTGCAGCAGCCTGCGGGGCAAAAAGAGGTTCATAGGTGAGTCACGTCCACCACAACCGCATCGAATATACCAAATACCCCCCAGAATGGAACCCACCCCGAGCCTGACACTCAGTACACATATACCCTAAGGTAACTACTACCCCAATCCCTGGTGAGGGTCTCTACTACCCCCAATCCTTGGTGAGGGTCTCCACTACCCATAATCCTTGGTGAGGGTCTCTACTACCCCCAATCCTTGGTGAGGGTCTCTACTTGCCCCAATCCTTGGTGAGGGTCTCTACTACCCCCAATCCCTGGTGAGGGTCTCTACTACCCCCAATCCTTGGTGAGGGTCTATACTACCCCCAATCCTTGGTTAAGGGTCTCCACTACCCCCAATCCTTGGTGAGGGACTCTACTACCCCCAATCCATGGTGAGGGACTCTACTACCCCCAATCCCTGGTGAGGGTCTCCACTACCCCCAATCCTTGGTGAGGGTCTCTACTACCCACAATCCTTGGTGAGGGTCTCCACTACCCCCAATCCTTGGTGAGGGACTCTACTACCCATAATCCTTGGTGAGGGTCTCTACTACCCCCAATCCTTGTTGTGAGGGGGTTCTCCTACCCCAATCCTTGGTGAGGGTCTATACTACCCCCAATCCTTGGTTAAGGGTCTCCACTACCCCCAATCCTTGGTGAGGGACTCTACTACCCCCAATCCATGGTGAGGGACTCTACTACCCCCAATCCCTGGTGAGGGTCTCCACTACCCCCAATCCTTGGTGAGGGTCTCTACTACCCACAATCCTTGGTGAGGGTCTCCACTACCCCCAATCCTTGGTGAGGGACTCTACTACCCATAATCC
Organism: Nanorana parkeri; assembly: GCF_000935625.1. NCBI lineage: Eukaryota > Metazoa > Chordata > Amphibia > Anura > Dicroglossidae > Nanorana > Nanorana parkeri. The sequence goes on along the minus strand of NW_017310794.1, from coordinate 2,513 downwards.
TTGGTGAGGGTCTCTACTACCCCCAATCCTTGGTGAGGGTCTC
>NW_017310794.1:1677-2093 GCF_000935625.1 Nanorana parkeri | reverse complement strand
GGGGAGGGGCTATACTTCCCCTAATCCTTGGGTAAGGGTCTCCACTACCCCCAATCCTTGGTGAGGGTCTCTTCTTGCCCCAATCACTAGTGAGGGTCTCTACTATCCCCAATCCCTGGTGAGGGTCTCTACTACCCCCAATCCCTGGTGAGGGTCTCTACTACCCCAATCCTTGGTGAGGGTCTCCACTACCCCCAATCCTTGGTGAGGGACTCGACTACCCATAATCCTTGGTGAGGGTCTCTACTACCCCCAATCCTTGGTGAGGGTCTCTTCTTGCCCCATTCCTTGGTGAGGGTCTCTACTACCCCCAATCCTTGGTGAGGGTCTCTACTATCCCCAATCCCTGGTGAGGGTCTCTACTACCCCCAATAACTGGTGAGGGTCTCTACTATCCCAATCCTTGGTGAGGGTCT
>NW_017310794.1:0-1625 GCF_000935625.1 Nanorana parkeri | reverse complement strand
ACTACCCCCAATCCTTGGTGAGGGTCTCTACTACCCCCAATCCTTGGTGAGGGTCTCTACTACCCCCAATCCTTGGTGAGGGTCTCTACTACCCCCAATCCTTGGTGAGGGTCTCTACTACCCCCAATCCCTGGTGAGGGTCTCTACTACCCCCAATCACTGGTGAGGGTCTCTACTACCCCCAGTCCTTGGTGAGGGTCTTGACTACCACCAATCCTTGGTGAGGGTCTCTACTTGCCCCAATCCTTGGTGAGGGTCTCTACTATCCCAATCCTTGGTGAGGGTCTCCACTACCCCCAATCCTTGGTGAGGGACTCTACTACCCATAATCCTTGGGGAGGGTCTCTACTACCCCCAATCCTTGGTGAGGGTCTCTTCTTGCCCCATTCCTTGGTGAGGGTCTCTACTACCCCCAATCCTTGGTGAGGGTCTCTACTACCCCCAATCCTTGGTGAGGGTCTCTACTTGCCCCAATCCTTGGTGAGGGTCTCTACTATCCCCAATCCCTGGTGAGGGTCTCTACTACCCCAATCCTTGGTGAGGGTCTCTACTACCCCCAATCCTTGGTGAGGGTCTCTACTACCCCAATCCTTGGTAAGGGTCTCCATTACCCCCAATCCTTGGTGAGGGTCTCTACTACTGTCAGTCCTCAATGAGATACTCCCCCTGGCAAGGGTCTTTACCTCCCATCCCACCTTCATTGAGCATCTCCACCTCTGACAATCCATCAGGATTTCTACTATCACCAATCCAGCTACAGGCAAGGAACTCCACCACCAGCAGCCCCTTACAAGAATCTCCATTGCCACCATTTTCTCTCAAGTATCTTCCCTCCCCATCTAACAGCCATGGTCTCCACAACCGTCATCCCCCCATCCCAGCAGGGGTCTCCATTACCAGCAATCCTCCTTTCTTGCCATAGTGAAAGCCTCTACCACCCCAAGCCTTTTTCAAAATCTCCACTGCCAAAAATTCCTGGAAAGGGCCCCCACCATTCTCAACCCCCACCACTGCCATTTACCCTGTGCTACAACCCCTGCTGGCAGTCTTCACCAGCACCAAACCCTTCCAAGAATCCAAGTCTACTGCTGCCGATTGCTGGCAATGATTCCACTCATTCCAATGAGAATATCCCAGTGACAGTCCCACCATCACCCCACCCACACCAGTGATGTTCACCACCACCAACAACCCTCCACCACAGCCATATGCCCCCCCCCTTCCCCCTAGGGCAAGGGTCCCCTCAACCTCAATCACTCCCATACTCCAGGTGGGTCTCCTCAACCTCAATCACTCCCATACTCCAGGTGGGTCTCCTCAACCTCAATCACTCCCATACTCCAGGTGGGTCTCCTCCTCCTGGGAAAAGCACATGGTAAGAGAGTGTCCCCGCCTCTGATTGGTCCATGCAGAGAGCAGAGAAATGTGTGATGACAGACGGCTAATCAGTTCATCCAAATAAGACGGATCTGAAAACAAACAATGAGTCACACGGGAAATGAGTCCAACATACGAGACACATGTGCTACTCCCGGCGTATAACACTTTGACTTCCATCGTGTCTGCGGCTTCCACTCGCCCACAAACATGGACACATGTATCAGAGAGTGCAGAGAGAACATGGA
>NW_017310793.1:10190-13653 GCF_000935625.1 Nanorana parkeri | reverse complement strand
CCCCATTACTGAATGTCCCGCCTCCAATCCTGACCACCGAAACCCCCCATTACTGAATGTCCCGCCTCCGATCCTCACCCCCAAACCCCCCATTCCTGAATGTCCCGCCTCCGATCCTGACCACCAGGAAGCATTTCCTCAGTCTCCCCTCCCCCCAGTGATCAGTCTGCTGCAGGGAGGAGGAAGCATTTCCTCAGTCTCCCCTCCCCCCAGTGATCAGTCTGCTGCAGGGAGGAGGAAGCATTTCCTCAGTCTCCCCTCCCCCCAGTGATCAGTCTGCTGCAGGGAGGAGGAAGCATTTCCTCAGTCTCCCCTCCCCCCAGTGATCAGTCTGCTGCAGGGAGGAGGAAGCATTTCCTCAGTCTCCCCTCCCCCCAGTGATCAGTCTGCTGCAGGGAGGAGGAAGCATTTCCTCAGTCTCCCCTCCCCCCAGTGATCAGTCTGCTGCAGGGAGGAGGAAGCATTTCCTCAGTCTCCCCTCCCCCCAGTGATCAGTCTGCTGCAGGGAGGAGGAAGCATTTCCTCAGTCTCCCCTCCCCCCAGTGATCAGTCTGCTGCAGGGAGGAGGAAGCATTTCCTCAGTCTCCCCTCCCCCCAGTGATCAGTCTGCTGCAGGGAGGAGGAAGCATTTCCTCAGTCTCCCCTCCCCCCAGTGATCAGTCTGCTGCAGGGAGGAGGAAGCATTTCCTCAGTCTCCCCTCCCCCCAGTGATCAGTCTGCTGCAGGGAGGAGGAAGCATTTCCTCAGTCTCCCCTCCCCCCAGTGATCAGTCTGCTGCAGGGAGGAGGAAGCATTTCCTCAGTCTCCCCTCCCCCCAGTGATCAGTCTGCTGCAGGGAGGAGGAAGCATTTCCTCAGTCTCCCCTCCCCCCAGTGATCAGTCTGCTGCAGGGAGGAGGAAGCATTTCCTCAGTCTCCCCTCCCCCCAGTGATCAGTCTGCTGCAGGGAGGAGGAAGCATTTCCTCAGTCTCCCCTCCCCCCAGTGATCAGTCTGCTGCAGGGAGGAGGAAGCATTTCCTCAGTCTCCCCTCCCCCCAGTGATCAGTCTGCTGCAGGGAGGAGGAAGCATTTCCTCAGTCTCCCCTCCCCCCAGTGATCAGTCTGCTGCAGGGAGGAGGAAGCATTTCCTCAGTCTCCCCTCCCCCCAGTGATCAGTCTGCTGCAGGGAGGAGGAAGCATTTCCTCAGTCTCCCCTCCCCCCAGTGATCAGTCTGCTGCAGGGAGGAGGAAGCATTTCCTCAGTCTCCCCTCCCCCCAGTGATCAGTCTGCTGCAGGGAGGAGGAAGCATTTCCTCAGTCTCCCCTCCCCCCAGTGATCAGTCTGCTGCAGGGAGGAGGAAGCATTTCCTCAGTCTCCCCTCCCCCCAGTGATCAGTCTGCTGCAGGGAGGAGGAAGCATTTCCTCAGTCTCCCCTCCCCCCAGTGATCAGTCTGCTGCAGGGAGGAGGAAGCATTTCCTCAGTCTCCCCTCCCCCCAGTGATCAGTCTGCTGCAGGCAGGGGGAGGCACTCGTTACCTCTGCACACAGTCGGCTGGCTGGGTTGGGTTTCGGTTCCTGGAAGGCGGTTTCATGTTTCAGTTTTGAGATTTGGAGACGAATGTTTCCGGAAGCTTCAGAATCCGGCGGAGAGAAAATTCTGCCGCCGGTCAGAGAACGGAACAAACATCCCTCCGCGGCTATTCGCGGCCCATCACCCCTTTGTATCTCTCCCTTCCCCCATCACATCCAACGCACGGCGCCAACATGGCCGAGTCGCAGCCGCCTCCCATCTTCCCCTCCCCCGAGTCCTGAGGGCGATTAATGTGCGTCCGATAAACGTGCGAAAACCCGTTATCTATGAATCTCTTCACATCAGCGCGTTGCGTCAGAGCCCGTCCACTCCGGCGCTATAGAAGCACACAATGCGCGTGATCACTGCGCGCATTTTACATGCGTTTTCGTCCGGCAGGCACACAGGAAATATGGACACGTGGCATTTTTTTTGGTATGTTTTTGCCGTTGACGCACGAAAGATGCAGCGAGCGGGATGCTTGAGAAACGCAACACGCTTCATAAAGTATCAGCCTGCGTTCGCACCTACATGGTTTGGGAACGCGCATCACATTTGTGCATGTCTGTGCGTGTTTCCGTGCATGCATTTGCTGCGCTTGCCACGTGTCCCCATTGAGTTCAATGAGTCCCATTGAACACGCAACAGACACGGAATAAAAGCTCATGTAGCAAACCTTGCGACATGCATTCCATGTTTTTGGCTTCCGTGTTTGTGCATTTTAATGTGATGGAAAAACGCATGTCTTCCTGGACGTGCATTGTAATGGCAACGCAAGTGTTTTTTGCAGCGATTCCGTCAACGCGTGCAGTTTTCTGCATGTTTGGTGCACATTCACGGAACGCACGTATGTTAATGGTGACCAGTCTGCATGAGCGATAGTTTGATTGGGCCCTTAGAGGCCTTGTTTTTTCAAAAAACATTCAGGACAAAAACGCACAAAAGACACTTGCTGCATCTTTTGTGCATTTTGGTATAAACGCAGGTTACATGCCAGCCAATGACAACTCACGAAAAAAACGAAATATGCATCCAAAGCGTTTTTCAAGCCACGCATCCTCCTTTCCCATGTGCCTGCTGGAGGAAGACGCATGTAAAAGGCATGACCAACGCACATAAAACACACCTTACATTGCATATGAGGCAACACGTTAAAAACGCACCAGATACATTTTTGAGGAAGGCGCATGTTGGGACGCAGCGGTGGAAATAGGACCCCCTATGGCTTCCTTGTTTTCCAAAATGGGCCCTAATTTCATGGCCACTGCGTTCCCTGCTTCTAGCCCCGCCCACATGACCCGGGAAACATTATAAGGCAGTCACATACATGAAGAGCCTGCGGCATCTGGCTGCACGTCAGCGGTCACAAATTGGCGTGCGTTCATGCAGCGTAGTTACAAAAGTGCGACGCATTTGCGATGCCAATACTTGTTAATGTTGCTTGCCGCGGTTTTTTTTGCTGACAGGAAAGGACTCACCCACAGCAAACGCAGGAAACACACATGTGCAAGAACGTGCATTCGTGCGTGTTCACATGACATGAAGTGTGAACAAGGAGTGATAGGAAACGCAGGTTGATGGGTGAGGGGTGACCCCCCGTCCACATTCTGATATAATAAGCTCCATCCCCATGTATTCCTCTATCCAGTCCGTGGGGCCCCCGGGGGCCCCCTAGTGGTCGGTAGGGGGCGGCTCGCCCGTATAGAGCCAGGCATCCCAGCTATGTGTCACATGATCGGGGGGGAAAACACGGCTCCCAGTTGACAGTAAACACGTGGTATCGCCCGCGGTTTGTTTGCAAACACGGAAACATTCTACACTTGTCATAATATTGTATCACGCAGGCCGGGGGTCACGCTTGTTGTTATGTTCCAATCCGTGTCACAGAAGCCGGCGGGGTCACCCGGGGCAAT
>NW_017310793.1:7176-8763 GCF_000935625.1 Nanorana parkeri | reverse complement strand
CCCTCCCTCCCTCCTCACCTTCACTGAACTTTTATTTTTTACATTTTATTTCCCCGAATGGCAGTTAAAAAAATACATTGTGCGTTTGTTTATTCTGCAAACATTCGGGAGGTCACATGACTGGAAGACGCCATTTCTTGCAACAAAACAGTTAAAAATGACAAATAAATGGAAACTCCTCCCCCTGTCTGTGGCTGTGAAGTTGATACTTTGTATCGGTCACATCTGTCTGCGCAGCGTTGCACACTCTCTGTACAGTGACAGTTGTAGCGCAGCGCTGCACGCTCTATGTACAGTGACGGTTGTAGCGCAGCTTGCACGCTCTCTGTACAGTGACGGTTGTAGCGCAGCGTTGCACACTCTCTGTACAGTGACAGTTGTAGCGCAGCGCTGCACGCTCTATGTACAGTGACGGTTGTAGCGCAGCGTTGCACTCTCTCTGTACAGTGACGGTTGTAGCGCAGCGTTGCACACTCTCTGTACAGTGACGGTTGTAGCGCAGCATTGCACACTCTCTGTACAGTGACGGTTGTAGCGCAGCGTTGCACACTCTCTGTACAGTGACGGTTGTAGCGCAGCGTTGCACACTCTCTGTACAGTGACGGTTGTAGCGCAGCGTTGCACACTCTCTGTACAGTGACGGTTGTAGCGCAGCGTTGCACACTCTCTGTACAGTGACGGTTGTAGCGCAGCGTTGCACACTCTCTGTACAGTGACGGTTGTAGCGCAGCGTTGCACACTCTCTGTACAGTGACGGTTGTAGCGCAGCGTTGCACACTCTCTGTACAGTGACGGTTGTAGCGCAGCGTTGCACACTCTCTGTACAGTGACGGTTGTAGCGCAGCGTTGCACACTCTCTGTACAGTGACGGTTGTAGCGCAGCGTTGCACACTCTCTGTACAGTGACGGTTGTAGCGCAGCGTTGCACACTCTCTGTACAGTGACGGTTGTAGCGCAGCGTTGCACACTCTCTGTACAGTGACGGTTGTAGCGCAGCGTTGCACACTCTCTGTACAGTGACGGTTGTAGCGCAGCGTTGCACACTCTCTGTACAGTGACGGTTGTAGCGCAGCGTTGCACACTCTCTGTACAGTGACGGTTGTAGCGCAGCGTTGCACACTCTCTGTACAGTGACGGTTGTAGCGCAGCGTTGCACACTCTCTGTACAGTGACGGTTGTAGCGCAGCGTTGCACACTCTCTGTACAGTGACGGTTGTAGCGCAGCGTTGCACACTCTCTGTACAGTGACGGTTGTAGCGCAGCGTTGCACACTCTCTGTACAGTGACGGTTGTAGCGCAGCGTTGCACACTCTCTGTACAGTGACGGTTGTAGCGCAGCGTTGCACACTCTCTGTACAGTGACGGTTGTAGCGCAGCGTTGCACACTCTCTGTACAGTGACGGTTGTAGCGCAGCGTTGCACACACTCGCCGTGCTGAGTGACACTTGCGGATCGGCCTCCAAGCATGCTCTCCATGGCTGACAGCTGTGTGCAGACCACACCCCTCTCCCTCTAGGACCCAGGGGCGCCTGCAGCAGCTGTCTGACCATGGGAGGAGATTGGGGAAAGTAGTTTAGTTCATGTTGG
>NW_017310793.1:5878-7158 GCF_000935625.1 Nanorana parkeri | reverse complement strand
TCTATAAACCCTGGATTGTTTTTTACATTTTTATTTGTTTCCACTTTAAGAGGGGGGAAAAAAATTAATTTGCACATAAAATTATATATATTTTTTCCCTTTGCTGCATCTTATTTTTCAAATGAAAAATTTGCTATTTTCTGGAAATTAAAAAAAGAAAAAAAAATCAGATGCACTACAGTTCTCTTAATAACTTTTATTTTTGAAGGTATTTTTGTATTTGCCCCCCCCACCTCCCCCCTTGTGCTTTATTTTTGCAACTTTTGTTTTTTCGCATTGAATATTTTTGCCTTCTATATTTATTTATTTTTTGCATTGAATATTTTTGCCTTCTATTTTTTTTTTGCATTGAATATTTTTGCCTTCTATTTTTTTTGCATTGAATATTTTTGCCTTCTATATATTTTTTTGCATTGAATATTTTCGCCTTCTATATTTTTTTGCATTCTAGAAAAGAGCCCCCAGACCCGTCGTCGGCTAAAAATAAATTTTTTGTTTAAATCTTAAAAATGAAATCGAGCTGCTGCAAAAAAAATCGCTTTTCCTTACAAGTGCCAAAAAGACAAACAAAAAAAGATTGATTTAAATGTCTCCATTGTTGAAGGAAGTCGCCTGTTGCACAATCCGATTATAAGACTTGGCAAAGTATTTGGTGCCCTCGAGGGACGATAAAGTCCTCAATTTTTAATTTTTTTATTATTCTTGATTTTTTTTTATTTTTGTCAATTTTTTTTTTCAGGAATAATATAAAATATGCCAATAAACTCTCACGGTGCATCGATCTGAAAAATTACGTTTTATTTTATTCTGAATATTTCCGTGTACAAGAAACTTGAATAGTACGGATTATCACAACGAAGCTTCAAAGGTACTTTTGGGGAATTTAAAAAAAAAAAAAAAATGCCACATTAGCACTTTTTTTCTTTAAAAAAAATGCCTAAATTTTGGATTATTTAAAAAAAAATATTTTTTTTTCTGCTGCATAATAATTGGATTCAGGAAGACGGGAAGAGGAGGATATGGACTTTATGGTACTGGAACACGATGAGCACTTTTTGGTGAGCGGGGCGAAGGAACATTAAAGAAGTTGGTGAAATTCTGGACATTTTGGCAAATTTTTGGGGAATTTTTCTGGAATATCTAAAAAAAAATAATTGCTGAAATATTTTTATTCTTGAAATTAAAAACAAAAAAAAACTTTCGTCATTGAGACATTTGGAGGAATTTTTTTGCTCTGGAAAACCCCCAAAATTGGCGATTCTGTAGCTTTTTTTTTTTTT
>NW_017310793.1:5645-5864 GCF_000935625.1 Nanorana parkeri | reverse complement strand
CGGCTGAATGTTTTTGAATCTCTCGGATAACTTTTTTTTCCCCCCCCTTTAAATTCACGGACAGAATGTTTTTGATCGCGCCGGCGGAAATCTAGAGACGATGATGGAAGCGGCGGCCGGGATGGAGGACGTGAAGAGGTCGGGGTACCTGCGCAAGCAGAAGTCCATGAGGAAGAGGTACTTTGTGCTGCGGGGCCCGGGGCCCCGGGGTCCCGCCCG
>NW_017310793.1:4342-5054 GCF_000935625.1 Nanorana parkeri | reverse complement strand
AGAGGGGGGAAAAAAATTAATTTGCACATAAAATTATATATATTTTTTCCCTTTGCTGCATCTTATTTTTCAAATGAAAAATTTGCTATTTTCTGGAAATTAAAAAAAGAAAAAAAAATCAGATGCACTACAGTTCTCTTAATAACTTTTATTTTTGAAGGTATTTTTGTAGTAGCCCCCCCCACCTCCCCCCTTGTGCTTTATTTTTGCAACTTTTGTTTTTTCGCATTGAATATTTTTGCCTTCTATATTTATTTATTTTTTGCATTGAATATTTTTGCCTTCTATTTTTTTTTTGCATTGAATATTTTTGCCTTCTATTTTTTTTGCATTGAATATTTTTGCCTTCTATATATTTTTTTGCATTGAATATTTTCGCCTTCTATATTTTTTTGCATTCTAGAAAAGAGCCCCCAGACCCGTCGTCGGCTAAAAATAAATTTTTTGTTTAAATCTTAAAAATGAAATCGAGCTGCTGCAAAAAAAATCGCTTTTCCTTACAAGTGCCAAAAAGACAAACAAAAAAAGATTGATTTAAATGTCTCCATTGTTGAAGGAAGTCGCCTGTTGCACAATCCGATTATAAGACTTGGCAAAGTATTTGGTGCCCTCGAGGGACGATAAAGTCCTCAATTTTTAATTTTTTTATTATTCTTGATTTTTTTTTATTTTTGTCAATTTTTTTTTTCAGGAATAATATAAAATATGCCAA
>NW_017310793.1:3898-4247 GCF_000935625.1 Nanorana parkeri | reverse complement strand
AAGAAGCTTAAAAGGTACTTTTGGGGAATTTAAAAAAAAAAAAAAAAATGCCACATTAGCACTTTTTTTCTTTAAAAAAAATGCCTAAATTTTGGATTATTTAAAAAAAAATATTTTTTTTTCTGCTGCATAATAATTGGATTCAGGAAGACGGGAAGAGGAGGATATGGACTTTATGGTACTGGAACACGATGAGCACTTTTTGGTGAGCGGGGCGAAGGAACATTAAAGAAGTTGGTGAAATTCTGGACATTTTGGCAAATTTTTGGGGAATTTTTCTGGAATATCTAAAAAAAAATAATTGCTGAAATATTTTTATTCTTGAAATTAAAAACAAAAAAAAACTTTT
>NW_017310793.1:1703-3159 GCF_000935625.1 Nanorana parkeri | reverse complement strand
GAGAGTGGCGCTGTCAGCGGGAGTGTGGCACTGTGATTGTGAGGTTTTGGTAACGAGCCCTGATGAAGGGGGTGCAGGTCCCCGGCAGGTGTTGGCCTCCTTCATGACTCTTCCTGGATGGTTGTCCTCTGGATTCCCGGGATCTTCTATGGACACGGGCCCTCTGATGAGCGCGGAGCGCCGGTGGTCTTGTCCTCCCGTACATGTACCATGGGCACTGGTGGGTTCCGGTGAACCTGCTGAGGTGGTTCCAAAGCGGCTGACCTGCAGAGACACCAATCGCGGTGGTGTCATGATGAGACTGGGTCTCGGGTAGGATGTCCCGGGTCTCGGGTAGGATGTCCCGGGTCTCGGGTAGGATGTCCCGGGTCTCGGGTAGGATGTCCCGGGTCTCGGGTAGGATGTCCCGGGTCTCGGGTAGGATGTCCCGGGTCTCGGGTAGGATGTCCCGGGTCTCGGGTAGGATGTCCCGGGTCTCGGGTAGGATGTCCCGGGTCTCGGGTAGGATGTCCCGGGTCTCGGGTAGGATGTCCCGGGTCTCGGGTAGGATGTCCCGGGTCTCGGGTAGGATGTCCCGGGTCTCGGGTAGGATGTCCCGGGTCTCGGGTAGGATGTCCCGGGTCTCGGGTAGGATGTCCCGGGTCTCGGGTAGGATGTCCCGGGTCTCGGGTAGGATGTCCCGGGTCTCGGGTAGGATGTCCCGGGTCTCGGGTAGGATGTCCCGGGTCTCGGGTAGGATGTCCCGGGTCTCGGGTAGGATGTCCCGGGTCTCGGGTAGGATGTCCCGGGTCTCGGGTAGGATGTCCCGGGTCTCGGGTAGGATGTCCCGGGTCTCGGGTAGGATGTCCCGGGTCTCGGGTAGGATGTCCCGGGTCTCGGGTAGGATGTCCCGGGTCTCGGGTAGGATGTCCCGGGTCTCGGGTAGGATGTCCCGGGTCTCGGGTAGGATGTCCCGGGTCTCGGGTAGGATGTCCCGGGTCTCGGGTAGGATGTCCCGGGTCTCGGGTAGGATGTCCCGGGTCTCGGGTAGGATGTCCCGGGTCTCGGGTAGGATGTCCCGGGTCTCGGGTAGGATGTCCCGGGTCTCGGGTAGGATGTCCCGGGTCTCGGGTAGGATGTCCCGGGTCTCGGGTAGGATGTCCCGGGTCTCGGGTAGGATGTCCCGGGTTTCGGGTAGGATGTCCCGGGTCTCGGGTAGGATGTCCTCATTATTTCCTCATTACATAGACGGGTACGGCTTCCTTCAATCACATTTGGGGGCCGGCTACGAATTCTGGGGCCCCACGGCAGAACTTTGACACATCCGGCGACAACCCCCCCGCGCCCTTACCACCGGAAAATAGACAGTTTTTGTTTTTCATAACAGCTTCCCTAACAGGGGCCCCCTCCCACCCCGGGCCCCATAGGAGCTGCGTCTGCTGCTATGGCTATAGTTACGCCGCTGGTGACATCGACT
>NW_017310793.1:0-1592 GCF_000935625.1 Nanorana parkeri | reverse complement strand
ACAGTTTTGGCTCAAATGGCTTTACGGTCTTCTCCCCTGCAAAGCTGACGCTCCCACCCCCCCAAGTTCAACCGCCTGGCACAGTGTTGCCACAGTAACCAAAACCTGCAAGGGAGGGAAAAAAAAGTGAGTTTCTATGGCGATTGTGGCGTCAGCTCTGTTGTTTTTCTTGCGCGGGCGGCACACCTTAACCCCTTACCCCCCGCAGAGCTGCACTCACCCGGTTTAACTCCCGTCCTGCCGGGAGATTTACCAGGAGCGGGCCGGCGCACGGTGCAATCGCGTCCTGCTGTCGTTCCTGCTGACGCTGGCCGCGCGGGTCACCATGGTCAATTGTGAAATTGAAATCCAGTAGTCGGGCCTTCCTTTGGCCCGCCGGCGCCGTCCGCTCCGTTTTATTGAAACTTTATGAAACGCATGGGCTGAAAAGTTTTCTTATTACCGCCAGAATGTGCGTCACCGCAGTCACACCAAAAAAATGGTCGCACGACCACACACGCTACAATTCCCGTGACTATGGGTTTTTTTTTCTGATGGCTGGAATAGTGAGTGAAATCGCCATGGCGACGTGACACGCCCACTGCACGGCAACCGATATCTCCCAGTGTGTGGTTGTCATTGTTTGTTATGGTTCCTGAAATTGTTGTCACCGGCGTCCCGACCCTCAGGGACATTATAGGAAGGTGTCGTGTGTGTCACAGAGGTATACTGGGCACACAAAGGTCACGGGGTGACACAGGAAGTTCAGGGTGCTCTGGAGTCATGGGGTGACACAGGAAGCTCTGGAGTCATGGGGTGACACAGGAAGTTTAGTGTGCTATGGGGCGACACAGGAAGTTCAGGGTGCTCTGGAGCCATGGGGTGACACGGGAAGCTCAGGGTGCTCTGGAGTCACGGGTGACACAGGAAGCTCAGGGTGCTCTGGAGTCATGGGGTGACACAGGAAGCTCTGGAGTCATGGGGTGACACGGGAAGTTCTGGGGCCACGGGGTGACACAGGAAGTTCAGGGTGATCGGGAGGCACAGGTGGTCCTGAAGCCGGGTTGAGCTGAGGTGCAGAAACGATTTGCTCGATCACCCGGCCGTGCGTCACTCGGCCATATAAAGCCGATGCCGATCGTCAGCCATCTCCTGATTGGTTGCTCTAGGTAATACCCTAGAGCAACTCTGCTCTCTCCTGAAGTCAGCATGCCGAACTGATTGGCTCTTTGTGCTGCTTCTTTCTCTCCCAGCCTGAGCTCTGCTGTGCAGAGACTGGCTGATCTCCGGTCAGATACTCGCACTGCTTGCATGTGGAAATAAATGTTCTGTAATGGCGGCCTCGCGTCCGGTTGGCGCGCGTGAGCGCCGCTTACGTTCCGCAGCCCATCCATCCCCCGCAGGTAACAATCCGAGTGCGACAACCGGAGCCCACGTACTACGCCACAGCGTAGGTGGAGGAGCCACGACCCGCGACCGCTGCATTGTATGACGATGAATCTTCTCCGCGCCGTGTTCAATAACACCGCCCACCACACCGGATACATGTATGTAGCGCTGACCTATACCGCGGCGCTGTACAGAGAACACCGAGCCAGTCACATCAGTCTCTG
>NW_017310792.1:12842-13663 GCF_000935625.1 Nanorana parkeri | reverse complement strand
TGACCCCCCTGGATGGTGTGTGCACCCATTGTGACCCCCCTAATGATAGTGTAGGCTCCCTGTAACGTCTTCATGTCGGTGACCACACGTATGATTTTCTCCTTCCCGGCAGGACTCGCAGAACGTCTTGCTCTGCCCAGTGGAGGAAAGTAAGTGTCTGCTCATTCCTCCCCCTTCCTCCCGGTGCATTGTGGGTGATTGCTGAGCTGTCATTAGATGAGTGAGGCTCAGGGGCTGTGAATGTGGGTCAGGCAAGCTCTACTACTGCCTGGAGGTCTCAATTTGGGGCCACCATCCCTCATGTGACCTCATACATGGCAGTACCTCAGGGGCGGGAATCCCTCATTCCCAGATACATGTGGCAGTAAATGGTGAGCGTCAGACGGGTCCACACACAGGCCTCCGTAGACATGAGATGATGGATCTCTCCACACACAGACCTCCATAGACATGAGATGATGGATCTCTCCAGACACAGGCCTCCGTAGACATGAGATGATGGATCTCTCCACACACAGACCTCCATAGACATGAGATGATGGATCTCTCCACACACAGGCCTCCATAGACATGAGATGATGGATCTCTCCACACACAGACCTCCATAGACATGAGATGATGGATCTCTCAACACACAGGCCTCCATAGACATGAGATGATGGATCTCCTCCAGACACAGACCTCCATTGACATGAGATGATGGATCTCTCCACACACAGGCCTCCATAGACATGAGATGATGGATCTCTCCACACACAGACCTCCATAGACATAAGATGATGGATCTCCCCACACACAGACCTCCATAGACATGAGATGAT
>NW_017310792.1:11499-12375 GCF_000935625.1 Nanorana parkeri | reverse complement strand
GAGAAAGAAATGGGTGGATCCCTCCAAACACAGGCCTCCATAGACATGAGATGATGGATCTCTCCACACACAGACCTCCATAGACATGAGATGATGGATCTCCCCACACACAGACCTCCATAGACATGAGATGATAGATCTCTCCACACACAGACCTCCATAGACATGAGATGATGGATCTCTCCACACACAGACTTCCATAGACATGAGATGATGGATCTCCTCCAGACACAGGCCTCCATAGACATGAGATGATGGATCTCTCCACACACAGACCTCCATAGACATGAGATGATGGATCTCTCCACACACAGACTTCCATAGACATGAGATGATGGATCTCTCCACACACAGACCTCCATAGACATGAGATGATGGATCTCTCCACACACAGACCTCCATAGACATGAGATGATGGATCTCTCCACACACAGACTTCCATAGACATGAGATGATGGATCTCTCCACACACAGACCTCCATAGACATGAGATGATGGATCTCTCCACACACAGACCTCCATAGACATGAGATGATGGATCTCTCCACACACAGACCTCCATAGACATGAGATGATGGATCTCTCCACACACAGACCTCCATAGACATGAGATGATGGATCTCCTCCACACACAGACCTCCATAGACATGAGATGATGGATCTCTCCACACACCGGCCTCCATAGACATGAGATGATGGATCTCTTCCAGACTGACCTCCTTATTATGGTGACCCGGGATGATATATTGGGGGTGATCAGCCCCGCCCCCGCAGATCGGATCCCTCTCCGACTATCTCTGGGGTACGATGGCGGTTGGTCGGTCGGTGGGGGTCAATCTGGACAATATTAATTGTTTTCTCTTCTCCTTTGTTTCA
>NW_017310792.1:9834-10788 GCF_000935625.1 Nanorana parkeri | reverse complement strand
GTTTTGAGGGGGGGGGGGGTGTAACCGACCCCTGAAACAATGGAAAACAGAAGACCGGGGCCCATCCAATCGTTCAGTCTGATGGCCCCGATGGAGGATGCGACTCATTCTCTGGCGGAGGTTTTCGGAGGCCCGTAGCGCCTAGTGGCGGAGACCCCTTCTCACCGGTTCCAGGCCGAAGTCTTAGCGACCCGTTATTATAAATACCGCGACCAGGAACCAGAACTTTCCATATATCACATGACTGGCGGGGCCCACCGAGTAGTGTCCGGACTGGGGGGGAGGGGCTTCAGGGGAATAAATGAGAAATACCAGAACGCATTGTGATTCCTGTTCTGATTGGTGGGTGAAGGTCAATGAGTGGAGTCGGTTGGAGGGAGGGCTGTGAAAGATGGGTTCTGATTGGCTGTTGTGGGTTCTCATGTCTCCTCCTGCCTGGACCTCCTGGTTTCATCTCATGTGTGGATTCATATGTCTGTGGGGCCCCGCCCCCAGAGAACTCAGGGCCCCTGGAGGGGGAGCCCCTGTCCTGTGCCATCTGTGCACCCCTCTGCGCCCTGCCACACCAGAGCACACCCCAATGTAACCAATCACATCACCCTCCTCCAGTGTGTGCTAAGACGTGGAAGAGCCACGCCCACCCCTTTGTTTCATTGGCTCCACCCATGCGGAGTAAGCAGAGTGTGTGCTCTGTGGAGGAAAATGACACTGCCCCCAGGGCTCTCCCCTTCCACATGTCACAGTGCTCCTCCCCCCGCAGGGTCACAGTGCTCCTCCCCCCGCAGGGTCACAGTGCTCCTCCCCCCGCAGGGTCACAGTGCTCCTCCCCCCACAGTGTCACAGTGCTCCTCCCCCCGCAGGGTCACAGTGCTCCTCCCCCCGCAGGGTCACAGTGCTCCTCCCCTGCAGGGTCACAGTGCTCCTCCCCCTGCAGTGTCACAGTGCTCCTCCCCC
>NW_017310792.1:1036-8778 GCF_000935625.1 Nanorana parkeri | reverse complement strand
GCAGTGTCACAGTGCTCCTCCCCCCGCAGGGTCACAGTGCTCCTCCCCCCACAGTGTCACAGTGCTCCTCCCCCCGCAGGGTCACAGTGCTCCTCCCCTGCAGGGTCACAGTGCTCCTCCCCCTGCAGTGTCACAGTGCTCCTCCCCCACAGGGTCACAGTGCTCCTCCCCCTGCAGGGTCACAGTGCTCCTCCCCTGCAGTGTCACAGAGCTCCTCCCCCCAGTGTCACAGTGCTCCTCCCCCCGCAGTGTCAGAGTGCTCCTCCCCCGCAGTGTCACAGAGCTCCTCCCCCTGCAGGGTCACAGTGCTCCTCCCCCTGCAGTGTCACAGTGCTCCTCCCCCACAGGGTCACAGTGCTCCTCCCCCTGCAGGGTCACAGTGCTCCTCCCCTGCAGTGTCACAGAGCTCCTCCCCCCAGTGTCACAGTGCTCCTCCCCCCGCAGTGTCAGAGTGCTCCTCCCCCGCAGTGTCACAGAGCTCCTCCCCCTGCAGTGTCAGAGAGCTCCTCCCCCCTGCACATTGGGCTCCGGTCACCTGACAATCTTTTTCTCAGCACAGAAAATAAACATCAATTTGGCCGACAACCCCAATCCAGCCTGTTATTGTTCTCAGCAGGGTGGAGTCGCACCGATACGTTGTGTGGTGAAGTCTGAGATGTTATACAAATTATTTAGAATCCTCCGAGAACCAGGGACACGGCCCCCCAATATTCTATATGTACCCCAAACACAACTAGACGGGGCTTCTACTGTGTCATCCAAAGACTGAACATACGACCACACACGGGTCACATGTAGTATGATTTACTGGAACAACATTTATAAATACATATCAGACATACATGTAAGAATGTCCGCTCAGCTAAAGAGCAGAACCAATAACGGCTCCTCTGCCCCTCCCCCGTACAGACACAGAACCAATAACGGCTCCTCTGCCCCTCCCCCGTACTGACACAGAACCACTAACGGCTCCTCTGCCCCTCCCCCGTACAGACACATGGTATATATACATTGTAACCGTTCCATAACAATCCTATTCCTCATTGGATCCCATGTGATTGGCCCCGCCTTCTACGCGTTTCACCAATCAGGGCGTGTGGAGGGAGCCGGTGATGATGATTACATGTTCAATGAGCTCCAGGGGAGCAGATCCTCATATTCGGGGACCCGTGTGTGATCATATGTTCAGTCGCGTGTATCCACTTCTCGGGGCCACACGCCGCACAACGCCGACCCCAAAAATGAAGAATATATACAGAGGGTATTTTCACATGAAGAATGGGAGGAGCTTGAAGTGGGAATGGTGTGACAGGGGAGGGGCTAGAAGTGGGTGTGGTGTGACAGGGGAGGAGCTTGAAGTGGGTGTGGTGTGGCAGGGGGGGAGCTTGAAGTGGGTGTGGTGTGACATGGGGGGAGCTTGAAGTGGGCGTGGTGTGACAGGGGAGGAGCTTGAAGTGGGCGTGGTTATTCCCGGTGACAGGGGAGAGCAGAGTGTTGGTTGGCTGCGTGGTAATGCCGATCGCTCCTTCTCTCCCCGCAGTCTTCATTCTTCCATCAAACACAACCGAGGACAACCTATGTGTGGAGGATTTAGAGACCGCCCCCGAGGAGCCCGTTACCGTCCCCAGTGTGGAAGAGGAGCAGACTGGTAGGTACCAGGGGACCAGTGAAGTCCGCCCACAATGCCGAACCTATCAAATGGCCGCATTCTATAACGAGATTCCAACCGCAGCCAATCAGATCCTGTACTGGTCAGACTTTCACAGAGTGATCTCTGATTGGCTGCTAACAATTACTGAATGTGTCCGTCATAAGAACCTTCTGCCTGCGAGATGCCGCACACCAATCATCAGCAACAACCATCACTGCTGTCACCTGCTGAGCCAACCCGGCCAATCAGCTGAGAGCATCTCACCCAACAAATGTCAACCATACTGTGTGTACTGCGCTCCGCTCTCCAGGGGACACGAGGGGTGCAGGTTCCACAAAATAGTCCCCCAGTAGTCTGTGTCTCTGCCCCTCCCACAATGGTGAGATTTCCCCCAGTAGTCTGTGTCTCTGCCCCTCCCACAATGGTGAGATTTCCCCCAGTAGTCTGTGTCTCTGCCCCTCCCACAATGGTGAGATTTCCCCCAGTAGTCTGTGTCTCTGCCCCTCCCACAATGGTGAGATTTCCCCCAGTAGTCTGTGTCTCTGCCCCTCCCACAATGGTGAGATTTCCCCCAGTAGTCTGTGTCTCTGCCCCTCCCACAATGGTGAGATTTCCCCCAGTAGTCTGTGTCTCTGCCCCTCCCACAATGGTGAGATTTCCCCCAGTAGTCTGTGTCTCTGCCCCTCCCACAATGGTGAGATTTCCCCCAGTAGTCTGTGTCTCTGCCCCTCCCACAATGGTGAGATTTCCCCCAGTAGTCTGTGTCTCTGCCCCTCCCACAATGGTGAGATTTCCCCCAGTAGTCTGTGTCTCTGCCCCTCCCACAATGGTGAGATTTCCCCCAGTAGTCTGTGTCTCTGCCCCTCCCACAATGGTGAGATTTCCCCCAGTAGTCTGTGTCTCTGCCCCTCCCACAATGGTGAGATTTCCCCCAGTAGTCTGTGTCTCTGCCCCTCCCACAATGGTGAGATTTCCCCCAGTAGTCTGTGTCTCTGCCCCTCCCACAATGGTGAGATTTCCCCCAGTAGTCTGTGTCTCTGCCCCTCCCACAATGGTGAGATTTCCCCCAGTAGTCTGTGTCTCTGCCCCTCCCACAATGGTGAGATTTCCCCCAGTAGTCTGTGTCTCTGCCCCTCCCACAATGGTGAGATTTCCCCCAGTAGTCTGTGTCTCTGCCCCTCCCACAATGGTGAGATTTCCCCCAGTAGTCTGTGTCTCTGCCCCTCCCACAATGGTGAGATTTCCCCCAGTAGTCTGTGTCTCTGCCCCTCCCACAATGGTGAGATTTCCCCCAGTAGTCTGTGTCTCTGCCCCTCCCACAATGGTGAGATTTCCCCCAGTAGTCTGTGTCTCTGCCCCTCCCACAATGGTGAGATTTCCCCCAGTAGTCTGTGTCTCTGCCCCTCCCACAATGGTGAGATTTCCCCCAGTAGTCTGTGTCTCTGCCCCTCCCACAATGGTGAGATTTCCCCCAGTAGTCTGTGTCTCTGCCCCTCCCACAATGGTGAGATTTCCCCCAGTAGTCTGTGTCTCTGCCCCTCCCACAATGGTGAGATTTCCCCCAGTAGTCTGTGTCTCTGCCCCTCCCACAATGGTGAGATTTCCCCCAGTAGTCTGTGTCTCTGCCCCTCCCACAATGGTGAGATTTCCTCCAGTAGTTTGTGTCTCTGCTCCTCCATGTGGAGTGGGCGGAGTCGTAAATCCATGTGGAGTGGGCGGTATTGAAGGAGGAGTCTGTAGGTCAGTAGAACGATTTGTGATGGAAGTCAGGGTACGTGTGTTGGGGATTTAGCTCCGCCTCCCTTGGAGCTGTGATGTTCCATTAGATATCATAGAATGGTGCTTCGAGGAGACGTAGACAAGGAGTCATCAGCAGAGACATTTCCCGGGACGGTTGTCTCTCGGGTTGACTCTTCTGGAGGTGAGGACCCGTTGGCAGGTTGGTACAGAGGGGGTTTGGTCGGAGCTGTGAGGGGCCCCCGCCGCACTGTATGTGCACCTCCTGCACTGCCAGGGGCACTGCCCTGGACTATTGAGTCAGCCGGAGACAGTCTGGACTGAGTAGTTTGCTGTACTGACAGGATGATGAATATGATGGTAACCTCATGCCCGGCTCCTCCCTTCCAGGGAGAGGCACCGCGGAGGCACCTGAAGAGTGGAGCGGAGGCATCACCACAGCCGAGAGCAATGTCCTCACCGAGCCCGACACCGCCGCGGCAGAAGACCGGCCAGCAGATGACGGACAGATGGACCACATGGTTGAAGAACCTCCAATCAGCTGTGTGGAAGTTGGGGAATGGCGGCTCAGTCTGTCCGGCAACCAGATTATAACTCAAGATGGACCCGGAGGATCTGATGACGTTCAACATTCCGACACCCTCAAGATGGAGGAGAGGCCTGAGGATTGTCAGGAGGAGACACCGAGCGTGGACACTCGGCAATCACCGACCAATGAGAGCAGAGCAACCCATCCAAATCCAGAGGAACATAGAGAGGAGCTGCAACTGACCGCCAACAAGCTGGGAACACCCGAGGAACATACCCATCATACCGAGGAGGTCCAGGACACACCCCAGAATGTGGAGAAGGTGAGATCTGAGGAAGAATCCAGCCACGTAGAAGAGCAGACAACCAACGGAACCGAGAGAGAGCAAAGATCCAATCCAGAAGATGCCGAGAACATTCCGGAGGATCCACCAAAGTATGAGCAGCACATTCCACAGGAGAAGATGATAAAACACTCTGAAGAGGATGTTGTGGAGGATACGTACAGGCCACCAGACACCCAGAACATTCCAGGTCAGGTCCATGGAGAGGATGTTGTGGAGGACACGTACAGGCCACCAGACACCCAGAACATTCCAGGTCAGGTCCATGGAGAGGATGTTGTGGAGGACACGTACAGGCCACCAGACACCCAGAACATTCCAGGTCAGGTCCATGGAGAGGATGTTGTGGAGGACACATACAGGCCACCAGACATCCAGAACATTCCAGGTCAGGTCCATGAAGAGGATGTTGTGGAGGACACGTACAGGCCACCAGACACCCAGAACATTCCAGGTCAGGTCCATGGAGAGGAGGTTGTGGAGGACACGTACAGGCCACCAGACACCCAGAACATTCCAGGTCAGGTCCATGAAGAGGATGTTGTGCAGGACACGTGCAGGCCACAAGAGACACAGAACATTCCAGATCAGGTCCATGAAGAGGATGTTGTGGAGGACACGTACAGGCCACCAGACATCCAGAACATTCCAGGTCAGGTCCATGAAGAGGATGTTGTGGAGGACACGTACAGGCCACCAGACACCCAGAACATTCCAGGTCAGGTCCATGGAGAGGATGTTGTGGAGGACACGTACAGGCCACCAGACACCCAGAACATTCCAGGTCAGGTCCATGAAGAGGATGTTGTGGAGGACACGTGCAGGCCACATGACACCCAGAACATTCCAGGTCAGGTCCATGGAGAGGATGTTGTGGAGGACACGTACAGGCCACCAGACACCCAGAACATTCCAGGTCAGGTCCATGGAGAGGATGTTGTGGAGGACACGTACAGGCCACAAGAGACACAGAACATTCCAGGTCAGGTCCATGGAGAGGATGTTGTGGAGGACACGTACAGGCCACCAGACACCCATAACATTCCAGGTCAGGTCCATGGAGAGGATGTTGTGGAGGACACGTACAGGCCACCAGACACCCAGAACATTCCAGGTCAGGTCCATGGAGAGGATGTTGTGGAGGACACGTACAGGCCACATGACACCCAGAACATTCCAGGTCAGGTCCATGAAGAGGATGATGATGGACATCCTGTGAGGTCCAAGGCCACCATTGCTGGGAACCTTTCTTCGGAGGAAGAGCACGCCTGGGAACTGGATGAGGCCTTCCAGGCGATCCCGGATGACACACAAATGGCGGATATGTCCCCTACAGATGACAGCAGAACACCCCGAGCTGAGGAGGTCAGCGATGATCACCAACAAGATGGACGGTCCCATCATCTACACCCCCAAATCCAGACTGACCCGGGAGAGAAATGTGCGGAAATCTCCGAGCCGGAGCCCCACCACGAGGACAGAATGATCCAGACTGAGGACACCGTGTGCCAGACCGATAAAGAACCAGAGATGTCATATGATGAGGACCCACCAGTGCAGACAGAGGACAGGCAAACCCAAACCACACCACCCACGGAGAAAGAGGCCCCCCCAGAGGAGGCTGAGGAGCACAGCGCGTGTCTACAAGAGTCCTTCCACATACCCAGAGAGGATCAGCCAGAGACGGCCTGTGACCAGGAACAGGACATCCCCCCAGCAGAAGACACCATTGTGTCCAATCTCTGCCATGGAGAGGAGGCTGAGGGAGACAATCCTCCAATGGAGATCCATCCCGAGGCTCCTCCTACCTCCACAGAGGAGATACAACACACCGAAGGTACAGTGCCGACAACATGGAATCTCTGCGCAGATCATACATGACGTGAACATTCTTCCCCAACATGTGAGCTCGTATGTAGCTGCCATGTAGCTGTATGAGGCTTCCATACTCATATGTTGGTGGAGGAGGCTTCCATACTCATATGTTGGTGGAGGAGGCTTCCATACTCGTATGTAGGAGGAGGAGGAGGCTTCCATACTCATATGTAGTTGGAGGAGGCTTCCATACTCATATGTAGGTGGAGGAGGCTTCCATACTCATATGTAGGTGGAGGAGGAGGCTTCCATACTCATATGTAGTTGGAGGAGGCTTCCATACTCATATGTAGGAGGTGGAGGCTTCCATACTCATATGTAGTTGGAGGAGGCTTCCATACTTATATGTAGGTGGAGGAGGCTTCCATACTCATATGTAGGTGGAGGAGGCTTCCATACACATATGTAGGTGGAGGAGGAGGCTTCCATACTCATATGTAGGTGGGGGAGGAGGCTTCCATACTCATATGTAGGAGGTGGAGGCTTCCATACTCATATGTAGGTGGGGGAGGCTTCCATAATCGTATGTAGGGGGAGGAGGCTTCCATACTCGTATGTAGGAGGAGGCTTCCATACTCGTATGTAGGTGGAGGAGGCTTCCATACTCGTATGTAGTGGGAGGAGACTTCCATACTCGTATGTAGTGGGAGGAGACTTCCATACTCGTATGTAGTGGGAGGAGACTTCCATACTCGTATGTTGGTGGAGGAGGCTTCCATACTCGTATGTAGGAGGAGGAGGAGGCTTCCATACTCGTATGTAGGAGGAGGAGGAGGCTTCCATACTCGTATGTAGGTGGAGGAGGCTTCCATACTTGTATGTTGGTGGAGGAGGCTTCCATACTTGTATGTTGGTGGAGGAGGCTTCCATACTCGTATGTAGGTGGAGGAGGCTTCCATACTCGTATGTAGTGGGAGGAGACTTCCATACTCGTATGTAGTGGGAGGAGACTTCCATACTCGTATGTAGGTGGAAGAGGCTTCCATACTCGTATGTAGGAGGTTCCCATACTCGTACTCCCCAATGTCAGGGTGATAAGCTCCTCCCACCTGCCATGCTACATCCAGTGAGAGTACCCTTGATGACCAGTGAGGCTCTCTCATTGGACGGGGTGATGACAGGTTGGAACCTGTATCAGAGGGGAGCACGGAGATGGTTTGAGGATGCTTCATCTGTGTGTATGGATATTACGGATTGTCCAGTCATGTGACTGTATAAGTGACCTCTACCAGCCAATCAGCAGTCATGATTCTGTGAAGTGTGGGAGGGGAAATCTGGTTGGTTGGCTCTCACCCCGCTCTCTGATCTTACAGCCATGGTGGAGCTGGAGGACCCCAGTCTGGTGATGGAGGAAATGGAGTCTCACCTGGAGGCCGAGGCCACACAAGAGCTGACCACGGAGGAGGATGGGAGGAGCCTGACCATTCCGGTCACTGTACTGAAGACGGAGGAGGAGGGCCGAGGGTGAGCATTTAGCCCCCCGGGGACACGCGGACATTGGCTGGGATGAGCCAGATGGTGGAGCGACGACAGCGGGGTACACTGGGGGGTACACCTGGGGGGTCACAGGGGGTATACCGGGGGGTCACAGCGGGTACACCGGGGGG
>NW_017310792.1:0-424 GCF_000935625.1 Nanorana parkeri | reverse complement strand
ATTTTTTGTTATTTGAAGTCAAAAAAGGTGAAAAATGATTAAAAGACAGAAAACAAATTTATTGTTTTATAAAATCCTCAAAAATACAAAAAAAAAAACAAAGACCGCAAAGCATCATGGGAGGCCGAGCATGACATCATAGAAAGGGAGACGCCCAGTCCTGACACCACAGCTCATGCAGCAACAGAGCGGGGAAAGCTGCCATTGCATGGTGGGGGATGGTGTAGAGGAGGAGGAAGCGGAAACCGACACACAAGTATTCTCCCACAACGCCCAACGTCATCGCAACCTCCCTCACCAAATGTCATTTATTTACAGGACGGACAGAGAAGTCCCGGAGTCCGAGAATGAGTAAGTGTCCAGATATGTCTCTGACCCATACCGCGGAGCTTACACTCTAATGCCCCCTCCCCCCACAGTCACA
>NW_017310791.1:10616-13673 GCF_000935625.1 Nanorana parkeri | reverse complement strand
AACCCTGTGTGGGTTAAGACTGTGTGAAACAAAGCTGTGTGATCACCGCTGACCTTCTATTCCATAGTCATTAAATCTGTTATAAAACTTCACAAGTTGTGCTGGTGTGCTGTGGGTTCATTGCTTGTGGTGTGTCACAGAGGTGAAACAGAAGGCCCGATCATCCAGCGGCTCCTTCGGGGGTGAGCGCTACAGAAGCAACTAGGAACAACAGGAACTCAGCCATGAAGTGCACAGAGCGCGACTTCTCACCATCTGTCTGCAAAATCAATAGCTACAGACCCGCAAACTTCGTGTGGCCTTCAGATTGGCACAACAACAGTGTGTAGAGAGATTCATGGAATGGGTTTCCATGGCTGAGCAGCTGCATCCAGTCTTCTCATCCATCATCAGTACCTGACTTCACAAATGCGCTTCTGGAAGAATGGTCAAACATTCCCATAGACACACTCCTAAACCTTGTGGACACCTTCCCAGAAGAGTTGAAGCTGTTATAGCTGCAAAGGGTGGGCGTCCCAATACTTTTGGCAATATAGTGTATATTTGAGTGTGTTTCACTTTTCTCCTCTATAGTTTTGTCACCCTAGGACAGGAAGTGTGTTACTGGCAGGATCATAAAGGAAAACAATGCAGCCACCAGATCTAAGGTCTTGAGTTTAGATATTTTTTTTAGACTTACATGTGCTTCCAGTTTATTGTATTGAAAATATAAGCTTGCTTAACATTTGTGCATCTATTAAGGGATGTAAAGATTCACCAGCCTCCTTTTTTAATTATATAGGTCCTGCATTTCATACAATAAAATATATACTTTGGGAGGAGAGGTCATAAACATTCTAGTCGTGTGTGTGAGAAATATAAACAAAATGTTTGCTGACATGCGACATGGCTACAAAACATAACCAACTAATACTTTATTCTGCTTTCCTTGCAGTTAAAGTGGCTAAAATAAAATTAAATCTGTAACACGGTCACACATAATTACTCAGCGTAGTCATGTTTCATGTTTCTCCTCCAGCACCCAGAAACAGACAATTGTTAGAACAATTTGTAAGTGGCACTTCCTACTGATGGGTGACAACCCTAAAATAGTCTTCCAAATGCCCCTTAGCATTGCGACTCCTTACTCAATCTCTCCCTTGCTGAACTACAGCAATATATTCGAGTGTGTTTCCTGTTTTAACCATTTATCTCTCCATTGCGGTGCTAGAAGAAGAGACCATGTATACAATGTATAAGAGAGGCTGGCGACCTCCATCATTTCATCTCCTTGTAAGAGAAAAGCACAGCTCAATAAATTATTTTCATTTGCAGAAGTCAGTGCTGTACTATGCTATACCACTGCCACCATAAGTACTAAAATTTAAATGGCACCTTCATAAAATTGGATTGAATCTGGGCACATACCCTCATGTGTAGTGACAAGTAGGTGGGAACAAGTGTGCTGAATACTCAAAAAATGATAGGTAAATTATTGATCACAATGAAATGAAAACTAGGGATGCACCGATTTATCGGCCACCGAAACATATTGCCCGAAAATGGCACTTTTGGCATACTGACAAAAGTGCAATTTTCTGGCCGATACAGTGGTGCATCCATTCTTTCTCTCCTCCCCGCTGGGAGCTGCTCTGTGGCCCAGCGGGGGGGATAGAAACTGTCACAGGAGGCCGAGCGCTGCGGGAGGAGAGTGCTGTGAGCGGCCAGCGTCTCTCCTCCCACCGCCTCCAGTCGCAGATCAGAGGAGAGCGGTGTGGGCGGAGACAGCTTGCAGAGCTGTCACAGGAGGCTCTGCTCGTTCAGCCACCTTTTGACAGCGTGTCAGGATGGAGAGTGGTACAATAATAATTTGTAACTAATTGAGGACATGGTATGGTGACTATATCCTCAATTATGAATAAATGGGAAGTGATCTACATCACCTCCTGTTCATTCATGATTGTGGTTATAGTAAACATACTCTGTCCTCATGTTATAAATGAACAGGAACACTCAGTATAGCGGATTCCTGTTCATTTATAACAGGGGCTGCGAAAAAAGAGATTGAGGACTCTGTGTCCCCAATCTCTTTTTGTATTTTAAAAAGGGACATATTAGGGGTCTGTTTAGACCCCCAATATTTGCCCAAAGCCCCTAAAAGTAAAGTAAAAAATAAAAATATTTAATAGAAATTAATAAATCAATTAAAATAAAATATAAAAAAATAAAACGTTTATTACAAAAATAATAATACAAATTTTTACATTTTCATTTTGGTGCACCTCTATTAAAAACATCAAATCAGGAGATATAACAGTCACCATATATATGACACTTATAGGACATTTGTATAAAGCAGTGACATTCACAAAGTATTCGCCCTGGGTGAAACATATCCTAGCGCATGTGTTTACAATTACAAGGCATGATCAACCACCCATGAATGTTTGGTGAATGTCACATTCATTGCTTTTTAAATATGCCACTTCGCACTCGCTTGTTCCATTAACGAAGAATGCCAGGCATGTACAATATTAACCCTTGCACTGCACCCACCCCCGCACTGCAAGGGTTAACTGCTCTTTTTAGTCTAGGGTCTACAATAAAGAATCTATACTCACCTGATCCTCTTTCCTGCTAGACCGTTCCCCATAGCCTCTTCTCCCCCTGGGTGCCAGTGGTCTAAGGACCTGTGATGTCATCACAAACATTCACTTGGATTGGACATAAGGACACCAAGGGACTTTCCACAGCCAGAGCGGATGGGCAGCTGAGCAGTCGTTGCCACAGGACCGAGCATCAAGTGAGTAAATCTTTTTTATTTTAGACCCTAGACCAAAACTTGCACTTAAAACTTGCAGGGGTCCACTGCAAGGGTTAATCTTGTGCACGCCTGAGTTCTTCTTTAAAGATCTACTCTGGGGGAAATGTTATTAACCCTTGCAGCGAGCCTACCCCCGCACGGTGAGGATTACCTGCTTGTTTGTGTCTAGGTGCTAAAAAAAGTTATACCCACCCGATCATTTGAGCTGTCTTGTTCTTAGATTGGTCCCTGGAGCCCCCCCCCCCCCCCCCCCC
>NW_017310791.1:9956-10281 GCF_000935625.1 Nanorana parkeri | reverse complement strand
AGAAGCTTCATGTCATCATGTTCCATGCAAGTATATAGATGTGAGGACACTGAGGAACATTCCACCTGTGCAGTGGAGGAGGAAACACGCTTCAGTGATCAGAGAAGCAGGGAGTCGGCTCAGCAGTTTGGGTGAGTATATTTTTAGCACCTAGACACAAATGAGCAGTTAACCCGTGCAGTGCAGGACTAGCCACAGTGCAAGGGTTGATACATTTTTTCCCCCAGAGTTCTTTAAAGAAGGTGAAATACAAATGTTTTGTCAGTATAACTCAATCTAACAAACATTCATGCAGATCTTTTTTAGGTTTATAGAAGATCCAGCA
>NW_017310791.1:4963-9091 GCF_000935625.1 Nanorana parkeri | reverse complement strand
TCAATTAAAATAAAATATAAAAAAATAAAACGTTTATTACAAAAATAATAATACAAATTTTTACATTTTCATTTTGGTGCACCTCTATTAAAAACATCAAATCAGGAGATATAACAGTCACCATATATATGACACTTATAGGACATTTGTATAAAGCAGTGACATTCACAAAGTATTCGCCCTGGGTGAAACATATCCTAGCGCATGTGTTTACAATTACAAGGCATGATCAACCACCCATGAATGTTTGGTGAATGTCACATTCATTGCTTTTTAAATATGCCACTTCGCACTCGCTTGTTCCATTAACGAAGAATGCCAGGCATGTACAATATTAACCCTTGCACTGCACCCACCCCCGCACTGCAAGGGTTAACTGCTCTTTTTAGTCTAGGGTCTACAATAAAGAATCTATACTCACCTGATCCTCTTTCCTGCTAGACCGTTCCCCATAGCCTCTTCTCCCCCTGGGTGCCAGTGGTCTAAGGACCTGTGATGTCATCACAAACATTCACTTGGATTGGACATAAGGACACCAAGGGACTTTCCACAGCCAGAGCGGATGGGCAGCTGAGCAGTCGTTGCCACAGGACCGAGCATCAAGTGAGTAAATCTTTTTTATTTTAGACCCTAGACCAAAACTTGCACTTAAAACGTGCAGGGGGCCACTGCAAGGGTTAATCTTGTGCACGCCTGAGTTCTTCTTTAAAGATCTACTCTGGGTGTAGCAGTCTAAGAAAGAAGCTTCATGTCATCATGTTCCATGCAAGTATATAGATGTGAGGACACTGAGGAACATTCCACCTGTGCAGTGGAGGAGGAAACACGCTTCAGTGATCAGAGAAGCAGGGAGTCGGCTCAGCAGTTTGGGTGAGTATATTTTTAGCACCTAGACACAAATGAGCAGTTAACCCTTGCAGTGCAGGACTAGCCACAGTGCAAGGGTTGATACATTTTTTCCCCCAGAGTTCTTTAAAGAAGGTGAAATACAAATGTTTTGTCAGTATAACTCAATCTAACAAACATTCATGCAGATCTTTTTTAGGTTTATAGAAGATCCAGCAAAGTCCTGTCATGGAATAAGCAGCAAACATTTCCCCTGAGCGACCATGGGGGTTCATTTAGAAAAGGAGTAGAGGCTATTGACTTAGCAAATGGTAACAAATAAGATAAAACCTGCGTTAACTTCGATCACTCAATCACGGACAAGGGAAATAAGCACAAACTGGATAAGCACAAAATAAGCACAACGTGACTGCACGCTGACTGGACTGCGCTGAACAAGATGGCCGCCGGCAGGTGTCAATTAGATGGTCGGGCATGCATGATAACGTCATCGTGCACGCGCGTGGTGACGTCATGTGCAATGATGTCACGGCGGGATGTCACCCTGTCTCCGCTCCAGGTGACAAGCGGCCCTGGGACGCCCCTGCTTGTGTTCCCATTTGTTGTAGTTCCTGTGTGCTGGTCTCCTACCTTGTTTGTACATTTCCCCCCTCCATCTCTGTGCTCGCTTCTGTGTGCCTGTACTTAGCACTTTTCCCTGTGCAGATATCTCTGTGTGCCCTAGTCTCTGGCCTATACATGCTCCCGATGTGTGCTTTCTCTGTGTTCCCTGTGAGATCCTGCTGTCCCGCTAGTGGATTGTTATCATCCCCTTAAGTGAGCCCTTGCACCTGTCCTTCCTGTGTATCTCTTGTCCCTGTGGGTACACCTGTACCCACAGGTACACATTAAAAAACCTACCCCTGCACATATAAAATAATACACCCCCCACTGACATTAAAAAAAAAACTATCCCTGCACATATAAAATAATACACTCCCCACTGTACACATTAAAAAAACCTGCCCCTGCACATATAAAATAATACACCCCCCACTGACATTAAAAAAAAAACTATCCCTGCACATATAAAATAATACACTCCCCACTGTACACATTAAAAAAACCTGCCCCTGCACATATAAAATAATACACCCCCCACTGACATTAAAAAAAAAACTATCCCTGCACATATAAAATAATACACTCCCCACTGTACACATTAAAAAAACCTGCCCCTGCACATATAAAATAATACACCCCCCACTGACATTAAAAAAAAAACTATCCCTGCACATATAAAATAATACACTCCCCACTGTACACATTAAAAAAACCTGCCCCTGCACATATAAAATAATACACCCCCCACTGACATTAAAAAAAAAACTATCCCTGCACATATAAAATAATACACTCCCCACTGTACACATTAAAAAAACCTGCCCCTGCACATATAAAATAATACACCCCCCACTGACATTAAAAAAAAAACTATCCCTGCACATATAAAATAATACACTCCCCACTGTACACATTAAAAAAACCTGCCCCTGCACATATAAAATAATACACCCCCCACTGACATTAAAAAAAAAACTATCCCTGCACATATAAAATAATACACTCCCCACTGTACACATTAAAAAAACCTGCCCCTGCACATATAAAATAATACACCCCCCACTGACATTAAAAAAAAAACTATCCCTGCACATATAAAATAATACACTCCCCACTGTACACATTAAAAAAACCTGCCCCTGCACATATAAAATAATACACCCCCCACTGACATTAAAAAAAAAACTATCCCTGCACATATAAAATAATACACTCCCCACTGTACACATTAAAAAAACCTGCCCCTGCACATATAAAATAATACACCCCCCACTGACATTAAAAAAAAAACTATCCCTGCACATATAAAATAATACACTCCCCACTGTACACATTAAAAAAACCTGCCCCTGCACATATAAAATAATACACCCCCCACTGACATTAAAAAAAAAACTATCCCTGCACATATAAAATAATACACTCCCCACTGTACACATTAAAAAAACCTGCCCCTGCACATATAAAATAATACACCCCCCACTGACATTAAAAAAAAAACTATCCCTGCACATATAAAATAATACACTCCCCACTGTACACATTAAAAAAACCTGCCCCTGCACATATAAAATAATACACCCCCCACTGACATTAAAAAAAAAACTATCCCTGCACATATAAAATAATACACTCCCCACTGTACACATTAAAAAAACCTGCCCCTGCACATATAAAATAATACACCCCCCACTGACATTAAAAAAAAAACTATCCCTGCACATATAAAATAATACACTCCCCACTGTACACATTAAAAAAACCTGCCCCTGCACATATAAAATAATACACCCCCCACTGACATTAAAAAAAAAACTATCCCTGCACATATAAAATAATACACTCCCCACTGTACACATTAAAAAAACCTGCCCCTGCACATATAAAATAATACACCCCCCACTGACATTAAAAAAAAAACTATCCCTGCACATATAAAATAATACACTCCCCACTGTACACATTAAAAAAACCTGCCCCTGCACATATAAAATAATACACCCCCCACTGACATTAAAAAAAAAACTATCCCTGCACATATAAAATAATACACTCCCCACTGTACACATTAAAAAAACCTGCCCCTGCACATATAAAATAATACACCCCCCACTGACATTAAAAAAAAAACTATCCCTGCACATATAAAATAATACACTCCCCACTGTACACATTAAAAAAACCTGCCCCTGCACATATAAAATAATACACCCCCCACTGACATTAAAAAAAAAACTATCCCTGCACATATAAAATAATACACTCCCCACTGTACACATTAAAAAAACCTGCCCCTGCACATATAAAATAATACACCCCCCACTGACATTAAAAAAAAAACTATCCCTGCACATATAAAATAATACACTCCCCACTGTACACATTAAAAAAACCTGCCCCTGCACATATAAAATAATACACCCCCCACTGACATTAAAAAAAAAACTATCCCTGCACATATAAAATAATACACTCCCCACTGTACACATTAAAAAAACCTGCCCCTGCACATATAAAATAATACACCCCCCACCTCCGTACACATTAAAAAACCTACCCCTGCACATATAAAATAATACCCCCCGTACACATAAAAAAAACCTACCCCTGCACTTATAAAATAATACACTCCCCCCGTACACATAACTTAAAAAAACCACCCCTGCACCTATCAATCAA
>NW_017310791.1:0-1925 GCF_000935625.1 Nanorana parkeri | reverse complement strand
ACACATTGTACGATTCTCGGCTGGTTTTCTAACATGCTCCTTAGACAAAAGACGTGCGACCGTACAGTAGAAACGGTCGCACATCTTCGTTCACACTGCTCGATTCTATAGACAGCTCACAATCAGTCAGATCCCACATCGACAGCACGCAATCAATCAGACCCTACATAGACAGCTCACAATCAGTCAGATCCCACATGGACAGCACGCAATCAGTCAGACCCTACATAGACGGCACACAATCAGTCAGGTCCTACATAGACAGCACACAATCAGTCAGATCTCACATAGACAGCACACAATCAGCCAGATCCCACAGAGACAACAAACAATCGGTCAGATCTCACAGAGAGAGCACACAATCAGTCAGGTCCTACTTAGACAGCACACAATCAATAAGATCCCACATAGACAGCACACAATCAGTCAGGTCCTACATAGATAGCACACAATCAGTCAGATCCCACATAGACAGCTCACAATCAATAAGATTTCATATAGACCTCACACAATCAAAAAGATCCCACATAGACAGCACGCAATCAATCAGATCTCACACAGGCAGCACACAATCAATCAGATCTCACACAGGCAGCACGCAAACAATAAGATCCCACATACACAGGACGCAATCAGTCAAATCCCATGTCGATAGCACACAATCAGTCAGGTCCTACATATACAGCACACAATCATTAAGATCTTACAGACATCCTACAGAGACAGCACACAATCAGTCAGATCCCACATAGATAGCACACAATCAATAAGATCCTGCAGAGATCCTACAGAGACAGCACACAATCAGTCAGGTCCCACATAGACAGCACACAATCAATAAGATCCTACAGAGACAGCGCACAATCAGTCAGATCCCACATAAATAGCACACAATCAATAAGATTCCACACAGTCAGCACACAATCAGCCAGATCCCACATGGACAGTACACAATCTGTCAGATCCCATGTAGACAGCACAAAATCTGTCAGATCCCACGTAGACAGCACAAAATCTGTCAGATCCCATGTAGACAGCACACAATCAGTCAGATCCCACGTAGACAGCACAAAATCTGTCAGATCCCATGTAGATAGCACACAATCAGTCAGGTCCCACACAGACAGCACACAATCATTCAGATCTCACATAGACAGTACACAATCAGCCAGATCCCACAGAGACAGCACACAATGAGCCAGATCCCACAGAGACAGCTCACAATTAGTCAGATCCCACATAGACAGCTCACAATCAGCCAGATTCCACATAAATAGCACACAATCAATAAGATTCCACACAGTCAGCACACAATCAGCCAGATCCCACATGGACAGTACACAATCTGTCAGATCCCATGTAGACAGCACAAAATCTGTCAGATCCCACGTAGACAGCACACAATCTGTCAGATCCCATGTAGGCAACAACACATCATTGGACAGCACACAATCAGCCAGATCCCATGTAGACAGCACACAATCAGTCAGATCCCACGTAGACAGCACAAAATCTGTCAGATCCCACGTAGACAGCACAAAATCTGTCAGATCCCATGTAGATAGCACACAATCAGTCAGATCCCATGTAGACAGCACACAATCAGTCAGATCCCACACAGACAGCACACAATCAGTCAGATCTCACATAGACAGTACACTATCAGCCAGATCCCACAGAGACAGCACACAATGAGCCAGATCCCACAGAGACAGCTCACAATTAGTCAGATCCCACATAGACAGCTCACAATCAGCCAGATCCCACATAGACAGCTCACAATTAGTCAGATCCCACATAGACCGCTCACAATTAGTCAGATCCCACATAGACAGCTCACAATCAATAAGATCTCATATCAGGGATCTCAAGTCTCCCTGATGTTCAGGGAGTCTGCCTCTTTTGGACAGCAGCTCCCTGATGTC
>NW_017310790.1:801-13705 GCF_000935625.1 Nanorana parkeri | reverse complement strand
GTGGCGTGTTTGTGAGGTTAGTAAATCAACCCCTATGCCTCACACTGCAGTTTTGGCATCCACTGTATAGCCAGCTATGTTTTATATTATTATACCTCTCACAGATTGGAGTTGACCCTCTGTGTCATTAGTGGTAACTGTACTTTAGCCCTGGGCATGGCATTTAAAGTGACACTAAACTCAGGAGTTAAATCTTAAAAATGCATTCAAGTACCTTAACTATTAACGAAAATGTATCTTATTTGTGTATCACTCAGCCGTAGATCCTCAAATCATCTCTGAATTGTTGCCGACACTGTCCTTCCTTCTGGAGGGTGGTTACTTTTGTTCTCCATGGTCCCTATGTGTGTTATAAAGTAGCCACCGCTCCAAGCTAGCTCCCGTGATAAGACTAAAACTACAAATTAGCTAACTAAACATGAGATTATAGTTCATTATGAGCTTGGAGCGGTGGCTACTTTATAACACACATAGGGACCATGGAGAACAAAAGTAACCACCCTCCAGAAGGAAGGACAGTGTCGGCAACAATTCAGAGATGATTTGAGGATCTACAGCTGAATGATATTCAAATAAGATACATTTCCGTTAATAGTTAAGGTACTTGAATGCATTTTTCAGATTTAACTCCTGAGCTTAGTGTCACTTTAAGGCGTCCTCTTTCTTCATCAGGGATCCTTGCAAGCAGGTTTGTGTTTTGCTGAATTATTCAGCCAGATAGCAGTCCTTGGACCTTCCCTAAGGGACAGCTTACAAATAGCAAGAAACTGCAGTGAAGCACCAAACTGATGGGCCAAGTATAATACATAGACAGCCAAATGCCAGGGCAGGCAAAGTTCAAGTAGAGTGGTAAAACTGGCAGAATCTTAAGTGCCAAAAAAGTAGTAAAATAGAAACTCAACTGTGTGTCTTGTAGCAGACACACAGTTGAATCTATAAATTACGGTGAAGCACTATCCTTAGAAACGAAATCACATTCACAAACAAAACTACAAAGGCAAGGCTTATTAGGCTGATTGCTAATTATCAGTTTGACTAAGCCCCAAAATAGCTATGCTAATACTTCATTAGTTGCCTCGTATTAATTTGAAAACTGACATATCCCAGTTGCAAAGAGGCCAAGTAATCCTAGTGCATAATAAACTGCAGCATTTGTATGTGTCAAGAGGAACAAACTCAAATATAATAACAGCCAAACTGCACCAACACAGTATAGCAATAGTTATACCACCTCTAAAAAGAAATTTGATGGACTAATGTCTTTATTCAACCTCAAATACTATGTAACTATGTAACTATGTAACTATGTAACATACCCAAAACATTATTAAATTCCTCACCACTGTAATCCAGAAGTAGGCAAAATCTCTATATTATAAGCATCACAAAGCAGGGATTTATGGCAGACCCGCAATTTAGAAATAGTTAAAAAAAAGCACAAAATTGTAATCTGTACTGCTAAGCAATGCTAGCGTGCTATCTGTGACGGACGAACCGTCACTGGGGCTGCTGGAGGAGCCTCCTTCCTACGGACTATGGACCCAGAACTATGGAGACCCCCCTCAGACCTCTTGGGGTTACATGGAACCATTCTCCTAGGTTGTGACTCCAGTTAGCAAGTCTTTCTTGGGTGGGTAATAAGATAAGTAGTGAAATTTGCTTTAGAACTTTCCAATTCGAAACGCTGGAAAACTCTTTCACCTGCAGCCCTTGCGTCTGTATGTTCTTGTTTCATATACATGTATGTATTTCTGAACCTTGCTTTAGACCATCGGTTCTCAACTCGTGGGTCACGACACCCTCTGCAGTGGGTCACGGTGTCATGTCTGCATAGACCGGCCCATCTGCATCAGAGGGAACTAGAGGGGGAATTTGTGGTTCAGCCTGTGGGAACCTCATGATGTCAAACTGTCCCCTCTCTCCCAGCCTCCCCGGGCTCTCCGATAAAGTGATATGGCCCGGGGAGAGAGGACTATTTCCTCACTTTAATATCAGGAGCCGCGGCTCCCGATCCCTCACCACCCCCTCCAGGTTGTGCACTGACAGGGGACATTAGGACAGGGTACATTGATGGACATTATGTATTCCAAGCCACATAATGTCCATCAGTATCAGTGGCATAACCAGAGTAACCGGGGCAGACATTTTTTTTCCGCCCCTCCCCCATTATATAACCATCCACTGGAACTGTACCCCGCAACCGCCACACGTTTTTATTTTAATTATATATATATATATAATGTTGCTGAATACTGCACAAGTTGTTTTATGTAATAAATTAAAATGTTTCAGAAATGAAATCATTTTTGGGTCACGCCTTAATGACCAAGGAAACATGTGGGTCCCGAGGTTACACAGGTTGAGAACCACTGCTTTAGACCATTCCGACTTGGTAAATTGGAAAACCCTACTACCCACAGTCCTTGCTTCTATGTTGTTTTTTCCCATGTATGTACCTTATGTGTTAATGAACTTTGCTTTAGACCATTCCAAAAAGAAACATTGGAAAACCTTCTACCTGCACGCCTTGCCTAAATGTTGTTATTTATGTATGTGCTTTTTTCCCAGATGCATTTTGCATACCACGTGCAAAATGCATCTAATCAGCCTGATTAGTTTAATATCTTGAAAAGCAGTCCTGAAACCCATGAGCTATAATATTATTTCTCACTGACTGCAGTAAAAGGAAATATGATTTGTTGGTATGGATTTAAGGCCATTCCCATCATAAGTTGGCGAGATGTTTTTCTCCTGGATGTTTTCTGCTACTATAGGCACTTATTTGTATTTTGTTTCCCTTTACCAGTGTGGTCAGAGGGGAGCAAGGCAGGGGGAATGTCAGACCACTGTACAGAGACCACTGCAGAACTCATCACTTTTTATTTGCAATCACTGGACTAACATCAGCGTTTTCTGCTGGGGCTGCAGGAACTTTGAGAAAAAAAAATACCTAGTGACATGTACAACACTTGCTGTTTTCATTCAGCCTGAGTTTGTCACATTTTGGGCTCTCATGGTGACTAGGAAAGCCATCAAATGCATTTGACCTCATCTTTTTGCTGTGAACATTTTGAAGGAACAGTGTTTCTGTAAATTGGCCTAATATTCATTGAACAGTATAAAAAAGAGCAGTGATCATATATGATCACAAGAAAGCTGTCCATGCCTTTAGGGATCCTCCATCAACAGCTGGCAAAGGTCAACATGTATTAAATGCATATCATGACTTTCTCCAAATGTAAACCTATCTGGATGTAGATAGTGTGACGGACCGCCTGGTACCCCGACTGTCATCAGCCCAAACCTGCCTAATTATGGGACAGAACCAATATATTAGGACAGAACGCTAACCTCCTCAATCATCAGACAACACCAATGTTGAAGTGGAAACCAAGAACTGGTTTATTGAAGAAAGCACACAGATTCAGATAACCATTCATTGTTACATAGAACAGTCCCCTCCCCCAGACAGCTAGGTGCCACATTGTAATGTCTTAATTAGAGAAGAGCTTAATCCCATCACTGTAAACAATGGTCCCTCCAGACAGCCTGCTGCCTTTACTGAACACAGTGATTTGTGTCTGTAATGTCGAGGGAAACATGTAGTATACTCACTCCACACATATCCTAGGAGAATGGTTCCATGTAACCACAAGAGGTCTGAGGGTGGTCTCCATAGTTCTGGGTCCATAGTCCGTAGGAAGGAGGCTCCTCCAGCAGCCCCAGTGACGGTTCAGTCCGTCACATTTCTCCCCTCCCAACAGTAGACTAACCAGGTAGCAGACCACCAACTGGTCTGGACTTGCGTTAGTCGGGCAAGATAAATCCAAATGCTCTTCCAACTGGTCCACTTGACTCTACTGCTGGAGGGTGATGCCACCCACATCATCTCCTGGGTAAACACACTGCCGTTGGGGAACGGGGATGCTCACCTCCCCTCCCTGGAACTCCGGATGCTGCTGGGGAGAAATGTCGGCTACACTCTCTTCTGGGAACATTTCTGGCTGCTGGGAAGTAATGACATGTTCATGATATTTCTGGCTGCTGGGAAGATGATGCTCCATCTGCCGCTGGGGAGAGAGGTCAGCTACCTTCTTTCTGTGGAACTCCATCTGCCGCTGGGGTGAGAGGTCAGCTACCTTCTCTCAATGGGACTCACTCTGCCGCTGTCTCATTTGCCGCTGGGGAGAGAGGTCAGCTACCTTCTCTCCCTGGGACTCACTCTGCCGCTGGGGAGAGAGGTCGGCTACCTCCTATCCCTGGAACTTCATCTGCCGCTGGGGTGAGAGGTCAGCTACTATCTCTCCCTGGGACTCACTCTGCCGCTGGGGAGAGAGGTCAGCTACCTCTTCTCGCTGAAACTCCATTTGCCGCTGGGGAGAGAGGTCAGCTACCTCCTCCCCCTGGAACTCACTCTGCCGCTGGGGTGAGAGGTCAGCTACCTTCTCTCCCTGGGACTCACTCTGCCGCTGGGGTGAGAGGTCAGCTACCTTCTCTCCCTGGGACTCACTCTGCCGCTGGGGTGAGAGGTCAGCTACCTTCTCTCCCTGGGACTCACTCTGCCGCTGGGGTGAGAGGTCAGCTACCTTCTCTCCCTGGGACTCACTCTGCCGCTGGGGTGAGAGGTCAGCTACCTTCTCTCCCTGGGACTCACTCTGCCGCTGGGGTTAGAGGTCAGCTATCTTCTCTCCCTGGGACTCACTCTGCCGTTGGGGAGAGAGGTCAGCTAACTCTTCTCCCTGGAACTCCATTTGCCGCTGGGGAGAGAGGTCAGCTACCTTCTCTCCCTGGGACTCACTCTGCCGTTGGGGAGAGAGGTCAGCTACCTTCTCTCCCTGGGACTCACTCTGCCGTTGGGGAGAGAGGTCAGCTACCTTCTCTCCCTGGGACTCACTCTGCCGTTGGGGAGAGAGGTCAGCTACCTTCTCTCCCTGGGACTCGCTCTGCCGCTGGGGAGAGAGGGCAGCTACCTCCTCTCCCTGGAACTCACTCTGCCGCTGGGGTGAGAGGTCAGCTACCTTCCCTCCCTGGGACTCACTCTGCCGCTGGGGTGAGAGGTCAGCTATCTTCTCTCCCTGGGACTCGCTCTGCCGCTGGGGAGAGAGGTCAGCTGGGGAGAGAGGCCGTCTGCCTCCTCTCCCTGGAAATGGGAGGCTGTACCAGGTGCTTGGCAGAGGCTTGCAACCCTCTGCCCTGTTGCCAGCACCTCACCTGGGGACTCAGCAAGCTGTACAAGCTCCAAAGAAAAGTCCATTAAATCCAGTGTCTCTGGGGATGTGTCCTCCACTGGGTCTTCATCTTCGGGGAAGGGAATAGCAGACCACTTTCCAGCAGCTCCCGGTAGTCAGGTAGTTTGTGAAATGTCAAACATCAGATGAAGAGTAGATTTACCCAATACAAAAACTATAAATGTATATTAGAGAACTTTAAATAGACTCAAATTCTATGCACAGTCTCGTTATAAAATCAGTCCATTTTACACTACATGTTCATCCTTACCTTAAAGTGTACTTTAGTTGCAACTCAATTACTTTATCCTCACAATCAGAGATCCCATAATAGAGGTTATTCTGGAAACAGACCGCAAACGCCCATCTACTCTTCATCTGATGTTTGACATTTCACAAACTACCTGAATATTTTGGAATCCTGCAGGGTGACCACTATGAGGAAACACAAGAAGGCTTTTTATTATAGCATTTCCATAATAGATTATTCTGTGCAGATTCTGTGTAGTTGGATTGAGCTGTGAATAAATTCAACCTACTTCCCAGTTCATGGATGTGAAGCAATGCAAGGAATGATAAAAGCTCTGGAAACAAAGCATTAGAAAGCCTTTCATGCACACTGCTCTATTTATGTTTGTTGCATGTACATACCAGATAAGTGGACTTATAAAACCCCCTTAATTAGAAGGGAGGATTATGTCTTGTTTCAGAGTCACCCAAAAATTAAAGATGGACTCGTTGGGGTTTCTGATAGTAAATTTGGCTACAAATATAACATTTTCTTCCCAAAGAATGAGGAAACCTTCTTTATGATAACAATTCGATTAGTTCTCCAGTGGATTGTCAAGAGAATTTTCATGTCAGTATAAAACTCTACTTGCTAGAAAAATAAAAGCAGACCTGTCTCATACAGACAAAACATTTGCAATCTGTCGGTTTACAGGTGAAACTCGAAAAATTAGAATATCGTGCAAAAGTTCATTTATTTCACTAATGCAACTCAAAAGGTGAAACTAATATATGAGATAGACTCATTACATGCAAAGCAAGATAGCTCAAGCCGTGATTTGTCATAATTGTGATGATTATGGCTTACAGCTCATGAAAAACCCAGATCCACAATCTCAGAAATTTTTTGGCAGTGTGGGCAGGTGCCAAGTCTTGCTGGAAAATGAAGTCAGCATTCCCATAGAGCTCGTCTGCGGAAGAAAGCATGAAGTGCTCCAAAATCTCCTGGTAGACGGCTAAGTTGCATTAGTGAAATAAATGAACTTTTGCACGATATTCTAATTTTTCGAGTTTCACCTGTAGATACAGTACACATGTGCTAAGTGCAGTATCCTACAGAACTAATCAGCAAACATATTTATTTGTTCTGACTGATGAAAAATACCATATTGTTGATATGGTCTGCCTACTGGCTTATTTAAAGGTACATCCCAAATAAACTTGAAAATATCTACTAGGCCTCTGTTCAAAATCCTTTCGCTGCTATTAAACTGAGCTGTGGGGAACACCCAGTTCAAGACCTCTCATTCTGAAGTTCCAGCACCAAGATTTTTTGAGGGACTTGTTAGGTTTCAGTGCTGATAGTTCTGGTCTTGAAGTGTGCACTTTTTGGGGTTAATTTAGTGCTGGTAGTTAGACCTTTGAGTTAATGTCAAGTGTTAGGGGATGGGTTGCAGGTCACTGTTATGCTACAAACAGCTTAACTTTTTTTTGTGTTGAATGTACCAAAAACCAACTAGGTAGAGTCCTAATTGAGGCTGAAAGGATAAAGCACTGCAATACTAGGAACAAAGCAGTCAGATGTGGAGTTAAGTGTCCCATTCCTCTAATTCATTTTCCAAAGGATTTCCCCTGTGGTTTGACATAAGAGGAACCTCATCCAAACTACTACCACAAAGATAGATTATTCCTACCACAACATTGTGTGGTGTTTAAAAAAAAAACACTAGGGCATGCTACAGTTTCAGCTCATTGAGCGTGGAGTGTGAAGAGTGAAAGCTTGTTTGAAAAATTGCTGCGGACTGTCTTGGGAATATACTGAAAACCACACGCCAGTTTCAACTCTGGGCCTTCAAGGTCTAAATGGGTCCTTATGCTGGTAAATGGGATGAAAGAGGTTAGGTGCACCTATTTCAGATACTGTTTCATGATCATTGTAAATAAATAGACATTGTGCGGTCCGTGTAACATTAGAAAGTGGCATTTAGGTAAAGAAAAGACATTTCGACTGTAAGAAAATGAAATGGTACGATTGGTTTGGAAATTATTTACCTGAAAGATATGAAAGGTGTTTCGTGACAGACACATTAAAACGTCAGTAAAGTATAGAATGAACACAGTGTAAGAACAAATTGAACCTTCACAAATGGATCAAGCCATGTCCTCAGCCATTGATTTCTTTTTTTGGACAGGTTTCACAAGGGGGTTTATTTTTCTGTTCCGCAACTGATTCTCTACAGCAAAGGTTTAAGAGAATATTGTAGGGTTTGTATATGTTACGGGGTATAAAACAATATAGATGTATACAATTTATTCATTTCCTGAATAATAGCCTCAACAAGAAAGAACAGAATTTGCAGTAAGTCACATCTATGACATTCTTTTACCTCATTCCTCCATACTTCCTGCTTCATGCTGTTTTTACATCTCTCCTTTATACTGCCGGATTTAAAGAGGAACTTTACCCATATCTTTAAAATAACAACAAACACACCTTTAGAAATGTTTAGTAAGGGCAATCTACAAACACATACTTTCAGATAAATGCAGCCTTTATACACATCACCACAGGGCAGGAAAGTACCTTTCCCTGAGATCTCATGAGATTACAGATGAAATTTCCCAGCAATGCTCTGCTGATGTAACCTTCCCAGGATGCAATGCTTTGGCACATTACATCATTTGTGCCAAAAGTGGACCAGGAAGTAGATGAACTCTATTTGTAAGTGAATGAAAAATGTTTGTTTAGTTAATTAATGTAAGATTATTTGTAATCAGCGTGCTGATGTGATTATTTAGTGAAGGGGTTAAGGTCCACTTTAAGCTTTCTGCCTCTCCCCTCCATACTGTTTGCTTTTTACCTCTCTCCTCCATGCTGTCTGATGTATGCTTTTTACCCCTCTCCTCCAAATTGTCTGCTCTTTGCTTTTTACCTTTCTTCTCCATACTACCTGCTCTATGCTTTTTACCTCTCTCCTCCATACTGTCTGCTCTATGCTTTTTACCTCTCTCCTCCATACTGTCTGCTCTATGCTTTTTACCTTTCTCCTCCATACTGCCTGCTCTATGCTTTTTACCTTTCTCCTCCATACTGCCTGCTCTATGCTTTTTACCTTTCTCCTCCATACTGCCTGCTCTATGCTTTTTACCTTTCTCCTCCATACTGCCTGCTCTATGCTTTTTACCTTTCTTCTCCATACTGCCTGCTCTATGCTTTTTACCTTTCTTCTCCATACTGTCTGCTCTATGCTTTTTACCTTTCTTCTCCATACTGTCTGCTCTATGCATTTTACCTTTCTCCTCCATACTATCTGCTCTATGCTTTTTACCTTTCTCCTCCATACTGCCTGCTCTATGCTTTTTACCTTTCTCCTCCATACTGTCTGCTCTATGCATTTTACCCCTCTCCTCCATGCTGTCTGCTGTGCTTTTTTACTCCTCCCCTCCATACTGTTTGCTTTTTACCTCTCTCCCCCATACTGTCTGCTCTATGCTCTTTACCTCTCTCCTCCATACTGTCTGCTGTGCTTTTTTACCCCTCTCCTCCATACTGTCTGCTCTATGCTTTTTACCTTTCTTCTCCATACTGTCTGCTGTATGCTTTTTACACCTCTCCTCCATACCGTCTGCTCTATGCTTTTTACCTCTCCCCTCCACACTGCCTGCTCTATGCTTGTTACCTCTCTCCTCCATACTGTTTCCTCTATGCTTTTTACCTCTCTCCTCCATACTGCCTACTCTATGCTTGTTACCTCTCTCCTCCATACTGTTTCCTTAATGCTTTTTACCCCTCTCCTCCACCTTTTACCCCTCTCCTCCATACTGTTTGCTCTATTCTTTTTACCTCTATCCTCCATACTGTCTACACTTTGCTTTTTCATCTCTTTGTGCTCAATGTTTTTTTTTACCTCTCCCCTCCATACTGTCTGCTCCATGCTTTTATTTTACCTCTTCACTCCATAATCACTGCTCTATGGGGGTTTTTTTTTACCTTTCTTCTCTAAACTGTCTACTCAATGCTTTATCATTCTTCACTACACTTCTTGGGCCATTGATTTTTTTTTACCCTGCACCTCTGTACTGCTTACTTCTCACAGCATGAAAACATCTTATGTTGTTCCATTTATACAGCTATGTCAAATGCTGTCAGACATGCCAATATTTGGGCTCAGATTAGAGGTTGGAAATAATTAAGCACCAAAAATATAAAAATGTACAGTTTTTGTATGTGTGGTTTTAAAAAAACAAATGGGGGTGATTTCCAAAACTTTATATGGCTTAATCTCTGTTTAGCAAACATACTAGAATGTTTTAAACTACTGCAATTGCAACTAGGCAAGGACAGTTGGTTATGTTCATTACTGCTGCTGCCATGTTATGAGGGAGACAACCATGTTAGGAGAACACTTTACAAAACACTTCCATGCCTGGTCCCTGTTAGCCCTGTACAAGAAACCTTGGTCTTCTATTAGGCCCCTTTCACACTTGCTACACGTGAGATCATGTGAAAAGCGTATATCAAGCTTCTGGTGCCATTCATTGTTAGTAACACCCCAAACATAAAAAGCTGCATGAGCTTCTTTGCCACGCTTGTTGCACATAGGCCAGCCAATTGCAATCAATAGCTTGCCCTATGCCCAACAAACATGTAAAAAATGCATATATGCTACACACGAAGGCTCCCATAGCAAGTATGAAAGGGGCCTTAAACACATTGTTGATGCAATGGACATTAGTGCTATTTTGGTATTGAAATGTCACTGTGGCTGATTTACTGAAGGAGTTGAGAATAGTCACTATATAAATTGTGTAAATATTCTATTATCTAATCATGTAAAAAGCACACTTTTGTTTACTTTGAATACCCAATCGGGTGTAGAACACTTTTGTTTACTTTGAATACCCAATCGGGTGTAGATGATGTAAACAGGAACTTGGTTTTCACAAAACTGGATAAGTAAATATTCACACAATTTATTAAGTGGAAAAACCAGCTACAGTCTTCCTGCAGAGTAACGAGGAACCTGTTCTTTGGGCCTGACCTTCCTTGGCTCCAGTTATATGCTGTCATGTGCTATATAAAAGGTGCTTAGAAATGCCAGACTGAACTGAAGGTTGTCATTCACTGAACTGTCAATGAAGCCAATAGGAGAGAGACTAGACAATGCTCTTGGTAAAAGAAAAAGCACTAGTCCACAGCCCAGTTTAGGAGATTGAGCATGCTGGAGCAGTTAATTGCTACTAAAAGGTGTAGTGTGTGCGGCCTCCATGGCATGGCACATCAACAAAAAGTACTTTGACAGGATCAAGAATCTGTCATAGAAATAAATAAACACAACCAGCACATTCATCTGACATCATGTCAGCAGATTACATTGAAGCCATTCGATACAGAGATTTATTTTGTTTAAGGTTCACTCTCTCTCTGGGGTTTTAATCTCAATATTTCACAGTAGGACACATCCCATCTACTGTGTATCATCACCATAGAGTTATATAAAACATATACACTTTATTCAAACATTTAAAACCTCTTTTTAGTGACACTCTACATCTTAGATGCAGGCACATCATTTCATATCTCTGCTTTATTGCTTTGCTTCCTAGAGATTCTTTCCACTTCTTCCTCCCTCTAACTAATCAATTCCCAATTCACCCCTTTCCCAACATGTTTCACCCATATTAGGGCTTCATCAGGGGTCTGTGTCTTATTTGTGAAAGTGCTTATGTGCTCATTGTACAAAAAAGGAGCACTTAAGCACTTACACAAATAATAGTAAAGCTGAGATGTGGAAATATGTATATAAAATTAGGCTTTAAATATTTGTAAAGCATTACAGGGTAAGGACATCATATGTGGAAAGCTAGCTTAGAGAAGACTATGAAAACTGCCAGTGAAGGTAAAATACATTTTAAACAGAGGTCAGAGTAAAGAGGAAATCTTTATAATAGAAGTAATAATTTTGTGAAGACATTGGGGGCAATCTTGTATTTCTGTGACTCAGCCTTTTGTGCACCTCCTCTGTTCTCCTTAATCTTTGTATTTCAGGGAGGAGAATGTCTTATAGTTACAATTGATATATAATTGCACATAGCATATGGTATATAATACTATTTCACCTGCTTCAAACAGTGATTAAACTGTGAGGGAATTTTGAATTATTTGCACTTATTCAATTCAATGCCCTGCTCATCTGTGATCTATCTGCAGTCCTGAAGGAAATATTGTTAATGAGTGATGGGTAGAGCTTAAGCAGTCTCTGAATGTCTTTCTCCCTACATCAAGCAGACACGTGACTTAATTAGGTGGCAATTATTATCAACAATGCATGGGAAAGCTAGATTGGCAGTGATAAATGTCT
Organism: Nanorana parkeri; assembly: GCF_000935625.1. Taxonomy (NCBI): domain Eukaryota; kingdom Metazoa; phylum Chordata; class Amphibia; order Anura; family Dicroglossidae; genus Nanorana; species Nanorana parkeri. The sequence continues at coordinate 1,887 of NW_017310790.1, read as the reverse complement.
AGCACTGAATCAGAATACATTTGTATGTTTTTTATTGTGATTTGTATTGTATGTTGGGGATTTTCCTTTTATTGAGAGTTTGTTCACTATGATAGGTCTTGGATCAAGAAGCAAAATGAGACCATGAGATGTGCTGTTTGTGGCAAACAACAGACTATGTGGTGGATGTGCAGGTTTCATTTAACAGGACCTAGTTTTATCAGGAAACCATAGAAATGTAAAACAAGTTGCAAATGTTTATTGGATTGGGGGAAATGTGAGCACCTGGAGGGAGCCCATACTGACACACAGGAAATGCAACTAAAGTAGGGTATACACGGGTAGATTTTCCAACAAACAAATCTCATTAGAACATTTAAAAAATGCCATGAGACTTGACGAATGTCGTTCGAAATTTTGTTTGATTTTCGTTTTGATTTAACATTCAATTTTGTAATGGATAGTGCTTGTCAAACGAAAACCTCATTCACTGTTATCATTTTGTTCGATCAAGAAAAATTTTCCAAAATGCTAAGTCTATTTTTTTTAACCCCTTCATGACTGAGGCCCTTTTTTCCATTTTTGCACCCATGTTATATTCCACATTTTAGGCCTGAAAATGACGTAAAACCCCCCAACATTATATATTTTCTGAATGCCAAGACCCTATAGAATAAAATGGTGGTAGTTGAAAATTTTTATGTTGCGCAATATTAGCGCAACTCCTTATTAAACCCCAAAATTTAGTGACAAATTTAATTAAATGCCCCAAAACACAACAAATTACCAATTTTTTTAATGAAATATAAAAGATGAGGTTACAACGAGTAAAACGATACCCAACATGCCCAGTTTACAGATTGCGTGCGACCGTGAAACGGCGAAAAACTGCAGTACCCCAAAAAATCAATAAAAGACACTTTAAAAGCCCCCACAGGTCATCAATTTAGAGATACCCCAAAATACTGCCCCTAGAATTATTGCTCTCACTCCGGCGTGCGCGGCGATACCCAACATGTGTAGCGCGTTCGTCGTTTTCATGCGTAGGCGCACCCGACGCGTGTTTACGTGGCGACGCGCGTGCTCGCGGGGGCGGGGTACTTTTAA
>NW_017310790.1:0-391 GCF_000935625.1 Nanorana parkeri | reverse complement strand
CCAGGATCGCTTCTGTTGTAAAGCCGACAGTCGGCTCTACAAGTTTAAACAGAGTCCCGGCGGCAAAAGTCGCCGGGAGTCTGTTTAAACAGCCCCGATGCTGGCGACGTACACTGTACGTCGTCAGTCACGAAGGGGTTAAAAGCAGATGTTATCAAGGAAACAGCCCTTTGCATGATAAGGTTCAAAGCAAAGTGGTTTAGGGGTTAGTACCTTACAGAGCTAGGGTCCTAGCTTCTGTTCCTAACTGGGTATACACTGAATGAATTTTGAAAAAATACATTTTATTTTGGAACGTTCGTTTGAGGTTCTAATAGTTGATGGGTTCAAAACGATAATCAATTTCGGCCACATTGTTTAACCCCTTCGTGACTGACGACGTACAGTGTAC
>NW_017310789.1:9937-10304 GCF_000935625.1 Nanorana parkeri | reverse complement strand
TGGTCCAATGTGAATCTTTGCCTTTGTGCAGGATCTTCCTGCAATAAAGTCACTGCTGCTCTCTCTGCTTGTGCAGGGTGATTGGTCTAGTCTCCACTTCCTCCTGTATTTTTCTGCAGGCAGCCTATAGTGAGTGGAGCTGACGGACCCTTACCACTGCAGAATAATATGACAAAATCAAGCCAAAAAAGAGGTGAGAGCTTGCTAACTTCTGGTTGCACTGCATGGATTACCTAATCATGAAAAGTGAGATGAATGTCGGACATATTTATTTATTATTACAGCAATTTATATAGCACTGACAATGTATTCAGTGCTTTACATACTGCACATTCATATCAGTGCCTGCCCTCAAGGAGCTTACAAT
>NW_017310789.1:5007-5451 GCF_000935625.1 Nanorana parkeri | reverse complement strand
GTTACAATACAATACAATTTCAGTACAATAGGGTTAGGAGGTCTGTACTTCAAACCATAAAAAAGGACTGTTAGTGCATATACCAACTAGACATAGTAATTAGTTGCATATCTATAGTAGTCTTCTGGCTCCTCCAATACTTGATGTGAAAGAGATGCATTTCTTCATATTGGCTGATTGGTGGCACTGTGGTACTATGCATATCCTAATTCTGGGTTTTAGCTATCTATTAATGATACATAGAATGATCTGAAATCACCTTAAGTCTCTTGAGTACAATGTACTGACATTAAATTCTGTACTTTTTAAGGAAAACGTTCATTGTTCATGTATACTGCCTCACAATGCCACACATGGATGACGCTCCAAGTGTTATATATGAAATAACAAATAATATCAAGTGCAACTGATACATTTTGTGAGTTTATAGTAACTCACGGTGTA
>NW_017310789.1:0-649 GCF_000935625.1 Nanorana parkeri | reverse complement strand
CACTTAATTACGTATTTGATAGTTCACCCTATTGGTGACCCATCTATATATAGATTAAACAGTGTATGGAAGATTTATCTTTGGAGTGCGGCTCCCCCTTTTTTTACTCTTGGACTTAGAGCCTGTCAGGCTGTGGTGTGACCTTGGAGCCGGCACCCGACAAAAGCAGATGAGATGCTCGGATTGTGGAGGTGGATGTGAGTGCTGTATTTGTTTTGTGTACTTTTAGTATGTTTAACTCCCCCCCCAGCAAATCCTGAAGTCTGATACTTACCTGTCCTTCCTTTTCTGAGATGATTTCTCTACACCGCTCTGGGAGCTGCACAGCTACCACTGCAGAATATGCTGGCCAAACTTCTGCACATAGCCAGAAGAATGCCCAGTCATTTCTATGGAGAGGCCATCTATTTTGCATTATATTGGTGGATGACCTTTTTATTGGAATGAATAAAGATTCTTCCGAGTATAGATTGGAGCAAAGATCTAGAAGGAATGACCACAGGTGAGTGTCAGAATTGGGGGCATGCTAGTGGAGGAGGGGAGTCATTCAAAAAATTAAGAATAAAAATTGCCCTTTTATTCTCCAGGAAAATAGAATATATATTTTTAAATAAGCAAAAAACCTTATTATTATTATTATTATTATTAT
>NW_017310788.1:13361-13733 GCF_000935625.1 Nanorana parkeri | reverse complement strand
GTACACCAGACACACCGGACAGGGAATCTGCTGAGTCACCGGGAGCAGAACTCCACAACGTGTGCCAGAGAGGGGACGGATCCTTTAAGAATGTCCTCCCTGGAACCCAGTCCAAGTACAGATAAAGGGAGAGAGAGATGAAAGCACAATGTCCCTGTGGGGGGATGGGAAGGGGACTTATCAGAATATGGAAGCCCCCTTTAACACACAGGAGCCCCCAGATATTTCCCCCTCCCCCACGAATGAGTAAGGGATACATAGCAAGAAATGCTGAAGGAAATAACGCAGGACCCTCACAAGGTGCCTTCCTTATGCGGAGGACGCAGGACAATCACAAGGTGCCTTCCCTATGCGGAGGACGCAGGACCCTCA
>NW_017310788.1:9790-10994 GCF_000935625.1 Nanorana parkeri | reverse complement strand
GGGGACAGAGAGGGGGGAGGAGAGAGAGGGGGGAAGAGAGGGAGAGAGAGAGGGACAGAGAGGGGGGAGGAGAGAGAGAGAGGGGGGAAGAGAGAGGGACAGAGAGGGGGGAGGAGAGAGGGAAGAGAATTGATAACACATTGATATTGATTTGGGGATTTCCTCCCTCGTTAATCGGTGACCTCCCGTTCACAGTCATCCGTCATCCTCATCCTGCGTCCTCTCCAGGGACGATCATCTTACAGAGTGCTCTGTCGGGCTCTGGTCACTCATCTTCCTCTACGTTTCCTGAAGCTGACAGAGAAGTCGATGATCGGCTCCCGTCCTCCCTTCCCCGGCGCCGGTCACTACCAGGAAATGTCTGGGAACTACAAGTCCCATTGTGGCGGTCGGCCGGCGGAGGGTCACATGATCTCCACACGCGCGATATGTTACTTGACATTCAGACACATCAGACTCGGGAAGACGAGGTATTTAGCACATTGAGCCCTCCGAAGCTCACCACACACGTTGCAATCTCCTGCAGATCTCCCATCATGTATGTAGCAGACGGGCCGCTGTGATTGGATGGAAGGTTTAGACTCTAAAGAAGATTGTAACATGAATTCCCCATAAACGGGTATGATGGGTCAGCACCATGGACAGAGTTCTCATGGCCACATTCACACCATCACGTTACACAGCAAATGTGTTCCAGGTGCAATCCACGCGTTTTCTTCCTGCGCTCACGCGGCGGAAATACGGTCACGTGACCTGAAAACCGCGAGAAGCAAAATGCAGATCGCATCTGCGGCGCGTTTTCCATGAAACACAGACTTCGATGTCTTTGGACCTGAACGGGTCGCGAGCGGAGCGTCTGGATCGCGGCGGGTGCCAACCAATGACTCCGCCGACTTCAACGCCGCAGCGCTGAGGGAGCCACGGGGGCGACAACGCAAGGCGGATTGGTGTGACGCGACGCAGCTTTGAGGATCGTGATCAGACGACAGTGATCATCGGCCGGGAGCTCATGTGCGCCGCTGTCCACTATACTGGCCCAAATGCTCCGATACCTTCCCTGATACCGAAACTTCCGTTCAGAGGGAGATCCCCTCTGACCCGCAGTGCCGCACGGGGGGGGAACGTGGAGCCAAGTCATTACCCGCCGCCCGGCTTCCTGATTGGCCCGGGGAGGCGGCTCCATGCTGATTGGCTGGAAAGCCGG
>NW_017310788.1:3028-6896 GCF_000935625.1 Nanorana parkeri | reverse complement strand
CCCCTCTGACCCGCAGTGCCGCACGGGGGGGGAACGTGGAGCCAAGTCATTACCCGCCGCCCGGCTTCCTGATTGGCCCGGGGAGGCGGCTCCATGCTGATTGGCTGGAAAGCCGGCTTCCCGGCCATTAAGCATGGAGCCGGCTTCCCAGGCAATCAAGAAGCCGGGTGGCGGTTAATGACATGCCGCGCGGATTCCTGATTGCCAGGGAGGTTGGCTCCATGCTACCAGAAGTACCGGTATTGGTGCTCCTCGGCATCGGCGAGTACTGAAATATAAATAATATATTTTAATGAAAAAACGGTAACGGTGCATCCCTAGTAACTCTATAACAATGTAACTCTATGACAATGTAACTCTATGACAATGTACCTCTATGACAATGTACCTCTATGACAATGTACCTCTATGACAATGTACCTCTATGACAATGTACCTCTATGACAATGTACCTCTATGACAATGTACCTCTATGACAATGTACCTCTATGACAATGTACCTCTATGACAATGTACCTCTATGACAATGTACCTCTATGACAATGTACCTCTATGACAATGTACCTCTATGACAATGTACCTCTATGACAATGTACCTCTATGACAATGTACCTCTATGACAATGTACCTCTATGACAATGTACCTCTATGACAATGTACCTCTATGACAATGTACCTCTATGACAATGTACCTCTATGACAATGTACCTCTATGACAATGTACCTCTATGACAATGTACCTCTATGACAATGTACCTCTATGACAATGTACCTCTATGACAATGTACCTCTATGACAATGTACCTCTATGACAATGTACCTCTATGACAATGTACCTCTATGACAATGTACCTCTATGACAATGTACCTCTATGACAATGTACCTCTATGACAATGTACCTCTATGACAATGTACCTCTATGACAATGTACCTCTATGACAATGTACCTCTATGACAATGTACCTCTATGACAATGTACCTCTATGACAATGTACCTCTATGACAATGTACCTCTATGACAATGTACCTCTATGACAATGTACCTCTATGACAATGTACCTCTATGACAATGTACCTCTATGACAATGTACCTCTATGACAATGTACCTCTATGACAATGTACCTCTATGACAATGTACCTCTATGACAATGTACCTCTATGACAATGTACCTCTATGACAATGTACCTCTATGACAATGTACCTCTATGACAATGTACCTCTATGACAATGTACCTCTATGACAATGTACCTCTATGACAATGTACCTCTATGACAATGTACCTCTATGACAATGTACCTCTATGACAATGTACCTCTATGACAATGTACCTCTATGACAATGTACCTCTATGACAATGTACCTCTATGACAATGTACCTCTATGACAATGTACCTCTATGACAATGTACCTCTATGACAATGTACCTCTATGACAATGTACCTCTATGACAATGTACCTCTATGACAATGTACCTCTATGACAATGTACCTCTATGACAATGTACCTCTATGACAATGTACCTCTATGACAATGTACCTCTATGACAATGTACCTCTATGACAATGTACCTCTATGACAATGTACCTCTATGACAATGTACCTCTATGACAATGTACCTCTATGACAATGTACCTCTATGACAATGTACCTCTATGACAATGTACCTCTATGACAATGTACCTCTATGACAATGTACCTCTATGACAATGTACCTCTATGACAATGTACCTCTATGACAATGTACCTCTATGACAATGTACCTCTATGACAATGTACCTCTATGACAATGTACCTCTATGACAATGTACCTCTATGACAATGTACCTCTATGACAATGTACCTCTATGACAATGTACCTCTATGACAATGTACCTCTATGACAATGTACCTCTATGACAATGTACCTCTATGACAATGTACCTCTATGACAATGTACCTCTATGACAATGTACCTCTATGACAATGTACCTCTATGACAATGTACCTCTATGACAATGTACCTCTATGACAATGTACCTCTATGACAATGTACCTCTATGACAATGTACCTCTATGACAATGTACCTCTATGACAATGTACCTCTATGACAATGTACCTCTATGACAATGTACCTCTATGACAATGTACCTCTATGACAATGTACCTCTATGACAATGTACCTCTATGACAATGTACCTCTATGACAATGTACCTCTATGACAATGTACCTCTATGACAATGTACCTCTATGACAATGTACCTCTATGACAATGTACCTCTATGACAATGTACCTCTATGACAATGTACCTCTATGACAATGTACCTCTATGACAATGTACCTCTATGACAATGTACCTCTATGACAATGTACCTCTATGACAATGTACCTCTATGACAATGTACCTCTATGACAATGTACCTCTATGACAATGTACCTCTATGACAATGTACCTCTATGACAATGTACCTCTATGACAATGTACCTCTATGACAATGTACCTCTATGACAATGTACCTCTATGACAATGTACCTCTATGACAATGTACCTCTATGACAATGTACCTCTATGACAATGTACCTCTATGACAATGTACCTCTATGACAATGTACCTCTATGACAATGTACCTCTATGACAATGTACCTCTATGACAATGTACCTCTATGACAATGTACCTCTATGACAATGTACCTCTATGACAATGTACCTCTATGACAATGTACCTCTATGACAATGTACCTCTATGACAATGTACCTCTATGACAATGTACCTCTATGACAATGTACCTCTATGACAATGTACCTCTATGACAATGTACCTCTATGACAATGTACCTCTATGACAATGTACCTCTATGACAATGTACCTCTATGACAATGTACCTCTATGACAATGTACCTCTATGACAATGTACCTCTATGACAATGTACCTCTATGACAATGTACCTCTATGACAATGTACCTCTATGACAATGTACCTCTATGACAATGTACCTCTATGACAATGTACCTCTATGACAATGTACCTCTATGACAATGTACCTCTATGACAATGTACCTCTATGACAATGTACCTCTATGACAATGTACCTCTATGACAATGTACCTCTATGACAATGTACCTCTATGACAATGTACCTCTATGACAATGTACCTCTATGACAATGTACCTCTATGACAATGTACCTCTATGACAATGTACCTCTATGACAATGTACCTCTATGACAATGTACCTCTATGACAATGTACCTCTATGACAATGTACCTCTATGACAATGTACCTCTATGACAATGTACCTCTATGACAATGTACCTCTATGACAATGTACCTCTATGACAATGTACCTCTATGACAATGTACCTCTATGACAATGTACCTCTATGACAATGTACCTCTATGACAATGTACCTCTATGACAATGTAACTGTATAACAATGTAACTATATAACAATGTAACCATGTGACGATATACCTTTCTATGTTTCTACATACAACAAGTCCCGTACATATGAATGAGTTCTGTTCCAAGGGTGCGTTTGTAGGTCCAGCAAAGTTAGCCCGGCGCTTCTTAGCATAACCCCCCCCCCTCCCGCTGCTTTTTGGCTTACTTCCGTATTTGTTGGGCTTGAAATAAACACCCCTCCGTGTAGAGGATGCATGCCCATGAGTGAGAATGTACGCCGGACACGTGAACTCATTCACACGATTGGATGAACGTTCACCATATGAAGTTTCTTCTGTAGGGGACGCACTTTGTATCCATACCATGGACTCGTATTACTTGGACTTCCCTGACCTGCACACGGGATTGGATACAATTGTCTGTTCGATCTGATCCAACCGTTCCACGAGACCCTAAAATTCCTTCACACAACACCCC
>NW_017310788.1:414-2961 GCF_000935625.1 Nanorana parkeri | reverse complement strand
ACCTCGGCGTTTTCAAACAATTTTGGAGCTTTTTATGGTTTATTGAAGTTGGAGGATTTTTCTTTCAGCCAACAGAGAGCCGGACACCCGAAGATGTGAGGTCTCAGGTGTGAGATCGGCGTTATGTGCGTCCCTCAGGCCCTCCCATTGAAGTCTATGAGGCCAAAACATGGGATTCCACCTCACAAAGACCTCCCCGACATGACAGGCGTCACTCTACGAGACACAGATCACATGTGAACAATGAGACTCCCATCACTGAGTGTGTAATCAGAATATGCAAACCATTGTTTCATCGCACAATCAGATTGATACATCAGATCAATACACCTGATCAGATTGATACATCGGATCGATACACCTGATCAGATTGATACATCGGATCGATACACCTGATCAGATTGATACATCCGATTGATACACCTGATCAGATTGATACATCGGATTGATACACCTGTTCAGATTGATACATCGGATCGATACACCTGATCAGATTGATACATCCGATTGATACACCTGATCAGATTGATACATCGGATTGCTACTTCGGATTGATACACCTGATCAGATTGATACATCGGATTGATACATCGGATTGATACACCTGATCAGATTGATACATCGGATTGATACACCTGATCAGATTGATACATCGGATTGATACATCTGATCAGATTGATACACCTGATCAGATTGATACGTCGGATTGATACACCTGATCGGATTGATACACCTGATCAGATTGATACACCTGATCAGATTGATACACCGGATTGATACACCTGATCAGATTGATACATGGAATTGATACACCTGATCAGATTGATACACCTGATCAGATTGATACACCGGATTGATACACCTGATCAGATTGATACATGGAATTGATACACCTGATCAGATTGATACACCTGATCAGATTGATACGTCGGATTGATACACCTGATCGGATTGATACACCTGATCAGATTGATACATCGGATTGATACACCTGATCAGATTGATACATCGGATTGATACACCTGATCAGATTGATACATCCGATTGATACACCTGATCAGATTGATACATGAGATCAGATTGGCCGAGTCACTGAATCGGATCCAATCAGAACCCGTGTCCCATAATCAATAAGGAGCGATGTGCAGAGCCGGCTCCTGTATGTTGTAGGGAACGCCGAGCGCCGCACCATGTGCACTGTGGCTGAACGCTCTCGCCGCCTCCTCTCTATACGGTTCAATAACTTCCAGCGACCAATCAGAGAACACGCCCCCAGTGACCGGACTGAAATCTGATTGGTCGGCATGGATTCCAGCCCTGTGCCCATCGTTACAGATTATCGCTCCCGGTGACAGCCAGCGATGGGACACATCTGACCGCCGGGTCACTTCGGGGTTAATGACTAATCAGCACATCCGTGCGTCACCAGCGCACTCGCCAACGTTCTGGCGCGGAGCAAACACCGCACTTCTAGCCTTCTGTATGAAGAGCTTCCAATGCACACACACCGGCCAATGAGACAACTGCATCGCTCACCCGTCCATTAAACGGCAACATCCGTGCACATCAGGCATGCTAGAACGACCTCTCAGCCGACGCTACTGAGGATCACTTTAGCATGCCGTAAAGTATATCTGAACCCAAGACTAAAAACGTTGCGCCGTGCGCCAATCCTGAGATGTGTTGGCCGCATTCCTTTCCCTTTTGTTCACTTTTCCTTCACTACAGAATACTTGTCAGCAGTCCAGCGTCCTCGTAACTTCCCGTGCACTCAACTGAAATCTCAAACTATGTCATCAGCCATCTCAGGTCTTTTCTACAGAACACCTCCCCCTGCTTTATAAAAATGGGGGGGGGTGTTTGTTTGTAGTGCAGTTCAGAAGAGCCGCCTAAGGTGCTCCTCCGTACAGTACAGAGTTGTCACCGTAGGACAGGAAGTGGCAGGATCACCGGGTGAAGGTAAAAGAAAACCAATGCAGACACCGGGGGGTGTGGGGGAAGGGTATAGCTGTGATATATGACATTCATGCTCCGGGGTTCACACGCACTTGACGCTCTCATTAACACTTTGATGAATCGGGAGTGTGCGGAGATTCTCCACGGGTGAAAGTCAGCAGATAACTCCACCGGCCGGTTTCTTGGCACGCGCGCGTACGGGGGGAGGGGGGGGGCGGCCGGCTCGTCTTACCTTTGCCCAGTCTCCCCAGGGTGGGCCGCCGGAACTTGCTAACGACGACGTCCAAGGGCAACGAGACCGAGCTCCAGCCCAGCTCCGAGACGCCCAACGTTATTTTCTCCATGGCGTTTCCCGGGGATCCGGCGTTCCCATCCCAGGAGGAGAAAGTGCAGAAAGTCAGGGATCCAGGCATGCCGGCAGCAGCATCAGCACCGGGGATCCCAGGAGCAGCATCATCCGCGGCAGCATCCGGGCACGGCGGGGGGGACCATCTGCTCCGGGCTGTGCCATGCTTCCTGCGCTCCCGACTGAGACGCTGGAATCACATTCATGGATTTCTTTACAGGACAAGAGAGAGGCCCCTCCCCCCC